>NW_027501596.1:0-63134 GCF_021521415.1 Bidens hawaiensis | reverse complement strand
CGGCTGTGTACTATTCCTTTTCCACCAACTGCAGGCTATGTACGTGCCACGATGTGGGTTGGTGAGTAGGCAGCGGCTGATAGTGACATTTTGTACTAGAGCGTGCTCCTCGTCGTACTGTTGTCAGTGAGCTGTCACCCTGTGATGGGCTGCTTTGGTCAGATCTTGTCTATTTTGTCCATACCTTGGCAGGTATAGTACAAAATATCCCCAGAAGCGTACGGACTGCTCATTTGGGCGGGAGTATTCCCGCCTTGCTCATTCCTTCTTCAGGTGACATTACTGAATTATTGAGAGTTAGTGCCTTGTGCGTGTAGCCTTACTATTAGTGCGGGTAGCCTCGCTGATGGCTTGTATCCGCAGCTGCGTGAACAGGCGGGGTACTTCACCATTGGGAGGCTTTTCCTGCGGGAACAGCTGGCGTATGCGCGTAAGGTCTTCATCTCTCTGAGCATGGTGGGTCCTGCGAACCAGTTGGTCTTTGCGCAGACGTCCCTCTTCAAGGTGAGTCTTGCGGGTCCAACTGGGCTCTGCTGGGACCTACCTCTTCTGTCTCGTTATCAAAGTGGAAAATTTCCCATCTTTCGATGGGGGGCCGACTTACACTCATCAGTCGGTATTAGATGCCTTACCGATCTACTTTTTTTCTCTCTACCGAGCTCCGGGCACGGTACTGGAACAACTGGAAAGAATTCGAAGGGACTTCCTATGGGGCAGTAATGACATTACAAGAAAGATTCATTGGGTAAAATGGGAGAGGGTAACAGGGAACAAAGATCAGGGCGGGCTTGGAATCGTCTCGTTACGGGATATAGATCTCGGACTTTTAGCAAAATGGTGGTGGAATTTTAAAACTCAACCCGAAAAAATGTGGAGACGAGTAGTGGCTGGTATACACCATAATGAGCGTGGAATAAAACCATTTCCATGCAGATCAATCATAACGGGTGTTTGGAATAATATTGGAAAGATGGGTGAAATCTTCATCAACCAAAATTGGCCATTGTTCGAATGTATAACTGGTGAGCCCGGGAAACGGAAATGAGATAATGTTTTGGCTGGATACGTGGGTTGGGGATAAGCCACTCGGTCTAAAATTCCCTTCGCTCTTCAACCTTGAGAGGTTTAAAAGATGTACGATTCGAGAGAAAACGTTCAATGGGTCATCTATGAATGGTTGGCGGTGGTCTTGGATTCGAGAACCGTCCTCATACGCGGAAGTGGAAGAGTTGTGGGAATGCTTGGATTTAATACCGGGTTTGATCCTTGGAACAAGGAACGATAGATGGAGATGGTGCATCGAAAAAGATGGGGTTTTCACTACAAAATCTTGTCGGTCCATGTTGGCAGTCAACACAATAAATACAGAAGCTTTTAAAATGGATTGGTGCAAACTGGTATCTATAAAAGTAAACTTATTCGGGTGGAAGGTAGAAATGGGTAAAATTCAAACTTCGGATGCCTTACAAAGACGCGGGGTATTAGAAACAACAAATTTATGCCCGTTATGTGAAGACAGATTAGAGTCGGTGGAACATATTCTAATCTCTTGTTACACGGCTTCGGTCGTTTGGCAATTTACTAGTAATTGGTGTCGTATTCCACCGATATATGCTTTCGAGGTACGTGACATTCTCAAAGAACACGAGAGAGTTGACATAGGAAAAAAGAAGGTACTACAAGCAATAATATTCACAACGTGTTGGTGTTTGTGGAAAGCGAGAAATGAATCATTCTTCAAGAAGACGAGAGTATCGGCAAATAGTATAATAGAAGACATTAAACGTCTCTCTTTCCTGTGGGTCAAGAATATATAGTTTGGATTGGGAGTCTTGGTGTGCATTCTCGTTTAAGGGTTACATAAGTGTGTGTCTATGTAGTTTGGTGATCTTTTTCCCTTTTGTTTTGGTGTATGTAATTCGGGGATAGCTACTTGCTACTCTCTTTATGTTAATGAAATTTGTCCGTTCAAAAAAAAAGATATATTAATTGAAGAGAGAGATGCATTTATAGTTTCTTAATTAATCTTGAAGCTTTTAAAATCTAAAATAAAACTAGTGGTCCATATTTATTTCTCGCAGTAATTTCATTTCTCTGTTGAACTATCCCCATATTATATATATATATATATATATATATATATATATATATATATATAATATTTTTGATTTTTTTATTTAAACGGTCAAATAGTTGTTGGGTGGGGCGCACCCCGTTTTCCTCCTTTAGCGCCGTCGTCCTGACTAGCTTCCTCCACCGCGCCCCACCACCAAGGACGTCCCTTGGTGGTGTTCCGCGCCCAAAGGCGCCTATCATGCCTTCCACTGTGCCTCATAGCGTATGCTCTAAGAGATAAAATATATTAATAAATGTATATTAAATTATTATTTAATTGAAATGAAAATAGAAAAAATATAACTATAATTAGTATTATTTTGGTTTAGAGAAAGAGAAAGGAACGTGAGCATTCAAATCTCCTCCCCATTTTCTACCTTAGAAACATTATTCAAATCCCCTCCTCATTTTCTACCTTAAAATATTCTCGTTTTTTACTTTTGTTTTCAAGTATAAAATTACACTAAATTACTATATTCTTTTATACTTTTAAATTAAATAATATTGTTTTATACATTTATTATTACATTTTTTATTTTTTCATTTCCTTACAAACAATTTCGAGGGGTATTAAAAATTATAGAGGGTAAACATGAATTTTCAAATATACAAAAAGATCAATGCATGTTCTTTCTTATCATCTCACAAAACCCTAACACAGTTTCTAAATTATAAAAAACACTCATCACAAAGTTTAAGAGATAGGATGTGAATGCTCTTATAACCGAAATAAAAATCAAACTTTCAAAATTTATCTCTCATTAAAAAAACCTTCCACATCTTATCCACCATTTTTACATTTATCTTATTCAGAAACACTTATTATACAATATTTCTCGTTTTTATACACTCACAATAATTTAATGGAGGATGAAATAATAACTTTTCTTACCGTAGCGATTTTTCAAATTATAGGGGTGTGTAGAAAATTGGTGAATGAGATGTAGTGAGTTTTTAGTATATATATTTTTAAAAAAATAAAAGATAAGGAAGAAGTTGATGGATGAGATGTGAGAGCATTCTCAAAACTATTCCCTAAATATATGTGAGAGGATATTGTAAATTATATGGTATGGTTATGAGTTGTTGTAAGTAGAGAAGAAAAAAAATATATATGAAAAAGTTAAATTTGGGGTTTCACTGTTCACATCGTATAATTTTTTAATATTTTCTGAAAGTGGCTGTGAGTGAAAATACAGTGATTTTTAGTGTCATTATATGATATATCCAATCTCATATCCCCAACTTTATAATTACACTAAAAAATACTACCTAACCAATTTAATAATAATTTTCTTATACATTTATCATTACAATTTTCTCTTTCCTCTACTCTTAACCAATTCAAAAGATAATTAAAAAATAAATAAGTGAAGGTTTGTTTTCACAAATATATAAAAAATCACTACATTTTCTTTCTTTACCTTATAATTACACTCATAACCGTTCAAAATTATATCCTATAATTTACAAACTTCACTCTTATACTTTTAAAGGATATGATGAGAATGCTTTGAAAACATTCACAATGGGTTACCCATAACCATCCTATATCTCTTACTTAAAAAAATAGAAAAAAAATGTAATATTTAACTTCTACATTTGATCCTAGTTCTTATCTCAATTCTCTTGCTTTTAGGAGAAACCACACTACTCCCTCATATTTGAGGGCCACTTTCATCCATCATATCTATTTTTACTTTTTTTTAAGTATTTATAAATAAAAGAAAAAAAAAGAAAATCAATAAAAATGAATATAATTATTTAATTGAAATATGAGTAAATTTAAGAATGAAACGTGGAAGGATTTTAAAAAATGATGGATAAATTAATTTAGGAAATTATGAATTTTAGTTTGATTTAGGGGATGAGGATGAGTTACGTATCGTGAATACTTTAATTGTGAATACTCTAAATATAGAGACGTATTATAATTTTCTATAAACTTTTCTCTTTTGTAGAGATTCTAATGTTGTGGTATTTTAGTTGTTTTCTTTATCTATTTATATATTACTAGTTTTTATCTCTCGTATTACGGGGGTTGTTTTATATTATTTGTTCTAATATTTATTTATTTTTTGAGTTTATATTTTTTTATTGTATGAAAGTTAATAATATAATTATGGTTTGGTGATAAATTGTTTCACAAATAAATGATATGTTATAACCCGATTTAAAAGCTATATGGTTTTGATAAGACCCAAACCCATTTATTTATTTTACTATAAAATTGGTTTTTTAATTAAATAATATTTAAGTTAATAATATACTTATGGTTTGATGAGACCCAATACCCGTTTATCTTTTTACTATAAAATTGGTTTTTTAATTATAAATAATACTTAAGTTAATAATATACTTATGGTTTGATGAGACCCAAAACTCGTTTATCTTTTTACTATAAAATTGGTTTGTTAATTTAATATATATATTTTTTAAAATAAATAAGATATTAATTTTTAGTATATCCTATATTAAAGGATTTTTACATCATTAATTTGATGAGGATAGTTTTTAATTTAATGAGATGTTATAACCCGTTTAAGGAATATCTGGGTTTGATAAGACCCATACCCATGAATTCGGGTCAAATGCATGAGAAGCCTCCATTTAAAAATCAGGTAAATCTGGTGACTCCAAAAAAGGGGGAACGACCACATCGCGACACCTAGTATTTTTGGATCGTTTATATATATTATAGATATAGAAATTATAGATATATAACTTCCTGTGAATGCCTCATAGGCCGATCATATAAAAACCACACGATTGCAATTGATCACTGATTGAGTTTACTTCATTAATTGTTAGCCGTGAATCGTCACACTCGTGAATGACTTGGCCTCATGAATGACGTGACAGCGAGATGGATAATCGAACGGTCGAAGTCTAACGAAATCAGGAACATGAAACAAGTTTACCAGCGGGTAACCAGCTATTTCTTGTTCTGGGTTAAAGCTTACATAGGTTAAATAGGTATTGCGTGAATGGCAAACTGCCGGTGCATTTGGAGCCAGTAGCTAAATAGTTTAATGTATGTTTTATATGTAATGAATACTTTGACATGTTTATGATTATTAGGGATGACAATGAAACCTGAACCCAGCATAAATGAGACGAGTAATACCTGACCCGTAAGGGTTTGGGACGGGTTTGGGGTTAGTTTTAAAATTTTTCACGGGTTTGGGATTTCTAATATACCCGATTACCCAACTCGATTACCCGATAACATAAACCCATTTACCTGATTATATACCCGATGTACTCGATATAGCTTATTATACTATATATATACTATATGCCAAATATATTAATTGTCAAAACTTGTTTATGTTAATTATTTGAGATATTTATTTTTATGGTAACCATCTTTGTAATCGATTAGTTATATTTTGTCAAAACCCGGCGGGTTTTGAGCTGGGTATACCCGACGAGTTATTTTATATCAAAACCCGATAGGAAACCCGAAACCCGACGGGTAATTACCCAATTAAAACCCGACGGGTTTGGAACGGGTTTGGGATGTACTTTAATAACTGGGTATGGGTTTGGGAATACCTATACCCGAGCCATTATCATCCCTAATGATTATGGTTGTGTTTAATGTTTGTTTTATCTGTATTGAATACTTTTATATATTTATATTTATGGTTGTGTTTGATTTTGTATGTAAGTTGCGAAGTTAGACTAAAGGAGAAGTTATGTTAGCTTCGCCTATGCTTTAAAAGCGAAGATGAGTTGGTTATAAACTCATCTTCGGCTAGGGTTTAAGAGATTCAGGCACTTTTTCGTTTGAGAAGCCATGTATTGATAGGTACCGAGATACTAACCAATACAAGAATATTTTGTGTTTAATCAATGTTCCTACTCGTTACTATAATTACTACTAGCACTCATAAACAAAGACTAAGGGGATTCCGCACCCTTAGAGTTCGTTATACTGTTGTAGTCGATCCATTCCGAGGACCTACACAAACAACCATTTGGTTTAGGTTAGATAACCTATGACCTATTAGTCTGATGGTAGAGTGTCATCCTTTACAAAAATTAGAGTGTGAAATTTAGGGGGGGGGGGGGGAGGGGGGAGATATGTTGCTAAAATAGGAAATGCTGAGTTTATATGGGTCAAACCTAAAAGAGAAACATTTGTACCACTCATTAAAATGAATTAGCTTTTTAAAAACACTAATGAATTTAAAATTTTTTCTAGACTGTAAGTTATATATTAGTTTTTATTCAAAAATAATCTTAAATATAAAATATCTACAAAAGTTCATATTTGGGGGAAAGTAGGCCTCGTGCCGCCCATGGTTTGCCCTTCCTCAAATCCGGCTCAGGCACAAATGATATGAAAAATAATTGAGTCGGATTTATATTTTCTTAGCTCGAGTTTAATTCATTTAATACAAGAGAGCTTGAGGTATTTTTCTGAGTCCCATGATTATAAAACAAGAGAATCAATTTACGAAGAAACTTTCGGTACCTAAGTTAGTCATTGTACAAGATAATCAGGTAACTTAAATTAAGATGTTAATGTTGATCTTTTCAATATTGTAACAATGGAAAAGTTGTGTTAATTTACACTACATTAAAGAGAAGTTGTGATGATCATTTTCATCTAACAAGTCAATTATACACCGATTATCTCTACCATTTATATGTAAGTCTAGTGACGCAACTCTTGATGAAAGCCAAAAGGTTAACGGACGAAAGATTCGGTAACGTCCACCATAACATTTTTTTTTGAATGGCAACTTTGTATATATTTTATACATATAGTTTTGAGGCAAAATGCCAAAAAAAAAAACAACAAACAACTCACTTTTACAAGATGGAACTCTGAAAATTGACTTTTACACCATTGAGAACAAATAATAGATGAATCATGTGTCGGCGACATCACCAGAACTACGTTGTTACTTTTGTGCTTCTTGCTCGTTTTTTTAGCATTGATAAAAACGTTTTTGATTTGTTATAAAATTTTTATATTAAAATTCACCTATTTTTTCCTATCTAGGATATAGAGTTCTAGACCACAAGTGAAGTTAACATTAATTTTCTATCTTTTTTTCTAAATAATAAGTATCAACAATTATATGAGTATTTGAAAATTTATAGCTGACTTTATACTTTATACTATAATGCTAATACAATGTACCCACAGCTATTTATAGGTGCATACTGTTTTAAAATTGTAGTATGTATAAATTTATTTATACAAAGATATATATAATTCTTGAAAATTCTGTCATTCATAATAACGGGTCTTAAGTGGTGTATGAGGCCTTTCTTGTTTCAGCCAACCTCGTTAAATTGTATCTGTCTGTAAATACATGTGTCTCACCAAAGTATTTATTATTTTAATTATGAAAATCCCACCTCGTAAAAGAAGATTAATCAAGCATATCCGAATATGATTAAGTGGTTCTTATTTTTCAAAATGGTTGCCAAGTCGTAGTGGCTTTCTTTTCTAACCCATCCATGTGTGTATCTCATGTTATTGTAAAAAGAGACTTTTTATAAGAAAGTAGCAACTGAATCATGAGCACTAATGTGGTCTCTTTTTGTTTTTCAAAATGATTCTCTTTTTTAACCCGCCAATATGTGTGTGAGGAGGTTAGTGTAAACAGATATTTTTTTTAGGAAATATACACATCTATCTATCTGTATATATAATTGTCTACATTTAGATGTCTCACATCGCACCCCCCTCTTGTGCCACCAGATTGCTGCATTCGTGAATACTGGCTTCTCATTCATTCTCTTCTTTAAAATTTGCGGGTCATGGGCTCTATCCACAGGTCTCGATACCCAAGTTAGAAAAACGGGTTAGAACCTCCATTCAAACCCTACTTCTCTTTATTTCTTCTCTTCTGTAAACCATTACTATAACACAAAACCCTATTCCTGCCAAATCAAATCCATAAGTTCTCCTTCATTCCTCCCATTGTCTGCCTCTACATCCATAATCCGTCATACAACAAAACCCAAAACCTTTACACCTAATCCGTCTTCTCCACTTCTTCAATTGATCAATTCACGAACTGGGTATTGCTCAAAACCCTTATTCGTTCTTGATTTTGTCCACGTCGTTGTGTAATTCGAATCACTTGAGGCTTGCCAAGGGTTTAATGGGCCAAATGATCGATACCCGAATGTCCGTTTTGGTTATTATCGATTCGATTAATGAGTTTTGTGAGAATGAGAGTTTCATTTTGAAATTTGGGTGTTTAATGTATGAAATGGTGGTTGATGGGTATAAGAGTAAAGGGTTGTTAGATGAAGTTGTGCGTGTTTTGTTACGGGTTAATGTTAAGGAGAGGTTTCCAGATTTGGGTTGCGTTAATTCGTTGGTGACGGGTTTGGTGAAGTGTTGGAAAACGGTGTTGGTATGCAAGGTGTATGATATAATGCTTGAGTTGAAAATCATTCCGGACTTGTATGTTTATACGAATGTGATTAGTGGGTTGTGTAAAGACGGGAAGTTGGTTGAGGCGAAAAGTGTTTTTGGTAAGATGACGGAAAACGCGTGTGAGCCGATTTTGGTGACGTATAGTGTGATTATCCGACGGTTACATATGCAACACTTATAGAGGGTTTGTGTAAAGTTAAGAAATGTTAATATCTATTATCAATAATTAAGTGTTTGGCTGGTTAAATGTCAATTAGTGAGATGTATAATGCTGTTAATTGATACGTGACAAAACGGACCAAAATGTTCTAAATTGCAGCAAAACTGGTCAAAAACGCGCCGAAACAAGCAATTTTAAATGCTGAAACGAGTTGAAACATGCCAAAACTTGCTGATTTGTTGTTAAAATTGTTGCAACACACTGTTTAAGTGTTATACTACTGGTAAACGAACTGTTTTCTTGCTAAAACGAGCTGAAAACATGCCGAAAATGTTGTTTAAACGTGCTGAACTGTGTGAAAATGCCCTAAAACGAGCAATTTAAGTGCTGAAGCGTACTTAAAAGTGCTGAAATACACTATTATTATGTTGAAAGTTGCTGAAACAAGCTGTTTATTGTGCTGAAACGAACCGACAAACGTGGTAAAACATGCTGTTTTTTGCATCGAGTTTGCTGAATTTCCTATTAACAAGCTGCGGTTTGCATTCGATCGAGTTCTAAAGTTGTTTAATGTTTGTTGGTTGACTAGAAAACGCAAACGAGCCTAAACGAGAAAAACCTGACATTTTATGTATTATAAAACCATAGATGTATGATAACAGATTAATTGACACCACCAAAGACACATTAATATTATTATAGGATCTGTAAGGACCAGATATGAAATGAAGTATTTTTAGATTTTTTGCTTTACATATCATATGCAAGTTCGAACCATGTATTACAATTCGAGTTTTAGGACACTTTATGATATCTAATGTTTTTCTTTTCGTATTGCTGCTTTATTGTAGTTTGCAGTTTTTGTGTGATTAGTATTGATTCTTCCCCAATACTATATATTAAAAAATGCTCTTAATAATTTACGTCTTATTGCGATTTCAAAATTGATAAACTTAAAATAAGTGCATATTGGGTAGTGGTTGTTATATTCAGTTTCTTCACACATTTGTAACCATATTTTGTTTGATTACGTTTCTTTGTTTATGTTCATTTATTTATGTTCTGTTTTTGTTCGTTTAACACACTGGACAAACATATATTCTATTTAGGCCCGTCTATGGGTTCTGATTTGCTATTGGATTTGATTTATAAGGTATAATTTGGTGTGAACTAACAATTGCAATTCAGTTTATGAGCCACTGAAAATTGTTTTGAAGTTTTCTATAAAGATCCAATTGGAAAAATGAATATGAGATTTTTAACGTGCCGAAGCCACTAAAACGTGTTGAAAACGTGATGTTTATGTGGCATTCGTCATTTTCGATATAAATTAGTATTTGTTTTCGTACGTTAAACCCGACCCGTTTTATCTTTCGGATTCTTTGATATTAATAAAAATACTAGTTTTCATGTTACAAATTTGTTTCACACTTGTTGGATCGTGAAACGTCCTTTTCGGTATGTTAAAACACCCTTTTATGGCTATAAACGACTTAAAACGAACTTCAGAGACTAAACTCAACAAATGACCAAAGCTAGAGGCCAAACCCCATCCCAAGGGGAGCCGCGCCGCGCGACCACCAAGAGGAAGGGTGGTCGTGCAGCACCTAGACATACCTGCAGATGCACAACTCGTTTTTGTTTGTTTTATGCCTTGTTTGACCTTCTAAACCAATGAAAATGCATGAAAACTCTTAAAAGTAACATTATACCTAAACCATTACTTTTTCCCTATATAAACAAGACCAATGCATCCATTCTTAGTTGCTCATTCACCTTTAAACTCTCCCAATCTAAGTTCTAAGTAATCATCTTCCAAACTCTTGATAGTTTGACTTCTCAAGGTCAAACTAATGCTAATATTTGATTCGAACTAATTCTTGTTAATTAAATCTTGTTAATATAGTTTTTTTAAAATATACTTCCATTGTTTCCTTGGTTTTCCCTTCTCCGGCCATGGTCGGTATAGGTGTATTGCTAGGCAAGACTACATGGAGAACTATTATAGTCCTTGTTAACACTTTAAATTTATTTAAGCTTATTATTATTATTATTATTATTGTTTAGTTCCTAGTTATTTTAGTTTACAAATCATTTTAACAATTTCAAGGGTATTTGGGTATATGATAACTATCCTCGGTTTCATTTCGAGTCAAGGACCGAACCAAAACCGAACTTTCATTTAAATACTTTATTATTAACATGTTGTATGTAAGACTTGAGTATTATCATTTCTAAGTTTATTTTAATAGTTCAATGTTATCGGGTATGTGGTAACCATCCTCGGTCTTATACCGAGTCAAGGACCGAACCGAAATCGAACTCTCGTTTAACTCTTTATTTAATTGTTTTAAAACAAGTTGTATGCAAGATTTAAGTGTTTAAGTTCTTTATTTACATTTTTGTATTTGTTATTATAATATGGATTTGCTGGACCCAGACTTGGTCACATACCAAGTCTTGAACCAACCAAACCAAACAAACCAAACGGAGTTCACCCGCTTAAACACACACTAGTTGTGTTTCGGGCCACCGAATCTCACATTTTCTTTTTAAGATCTTTTACAAACTAATTATAAATGTTTTCTCAAAGTACTTGGTATGCCAGATCCAAATTGATCTCATAACAAACTTGGACCGATAAAACCGAACACTCCCTTAACATTGGTGTTTAGAGTTTCTCCTTAATAGAACTTCTAACATTTGTTAAGTTTCTATTTTAAATAATTTATCTCATGATATTTATCACTTTGGAATGTCAGGTTCGGACTAGACAATTTATCAAGACCCGAACCAACTAAACCGAACACTCGTTAAAATCACGTTTTCGTATTTATCTAACAACGGGTCATGCACTATTGCATTAAACCTTCCCCACATATTTACTTAACAAAGGTTAAGTAAAACTAATAAATAGAATACCGATACCCGATTTCGAGTAAACCTACTTTTCAAAAACCATTACTTTAATTTCTTATGTATTTACACTTTAACCCTCAAACTTTAATTATTTATCTTACTTTTCATGTTATTTTACTTTAAAGCTTTTAAGAACATCTACTAACTCAAGACCCTCTCAATATAGGTCTTGCTCGTTGAACTTACCTTTCCGTGGTACCGCAAACTAATCCTTCAAGTTACTTATTTCATGTGAGGAATTACACTCCCCCTTTTTACGCTTCTATACTTTTGGGGGTGGCATGCGTACCATATTCAAACTTACTTATTTTATGACCTCATTATTAAATCCATAATTCAACATTATGTGTTTGTACGAATATTTGCTCGATCTTTGTTTATGCCTTAAATTGATTATGTGAGCGAGTGTTTATTTTATGTTGTTGTTGAGCCTCAATAAGTATGATTATACGCACCCCTAACTACTTTAGCCTTGTGCTAGTAGAATATGGCCTCATTATCCGAGTATGTTGGTTGTTACCAATTAGAAAGGATCCATAGTTATTTACTTTACATTTACAATGGTTGTTGCATTATTCTATTTACACATATGAATTGTGATTTTTGCCTCATTATATACATATATTAAAAACTAATGCGTTTCTCACCAACATTCGTGTTGATCAAATCTATTTTTATGGATGCTAAAGGTTTTTTTAGATTGCTTGTGGAGATTGATGACTAATCACTTAAATTATACCTTTAGGATATTTTAATGAGTTTAGTATTGATGAAATTGTTTGTATTTTATCTTGAACAAATTGTATTTGTGATTATTGAATGAAATAAACAAGTTGAGTGATTATTTTGTCACTTTAATAGCGTCATAGTGTTCTTGAGCAATTTGTTGCACCCCGACATGTTCCACCGCCTTTGGTCGGGGTGTGACAGTTTAACACGCTAAAACGTGCTGAACTGCTGATAAACAATCTGATTAAGTGCTGCAACGTGCTTAAACTTGGCTTATTCCAAGTTTTATGGGGTTGATGGTAACTGAGCTTTCGTGCAGTGCATGAAGGGGGCTTATTCCAAATATTAACCTCGAGGATTACCTCAAGAATGATTACCACATCTTCCAACTCATTACGTGACACCAACATCGTTTATGTTAATAAACGAATGATAAAGCATGTGATTATGGACAAAAACGTTACATACATTTCATAAGACAAATATTTGTGTTCATGTTTGTTCATTTAAAAACAGATGTGTTCGTGTTCGTTTATGTTTGTTTGTTAAAAATCTAAAAAACTACCATTCACAATTGAAATAACTCAAACATTAAAATAAAATGAACATTACAAACTATTTGTACTAAATCAAAACGAAATAAAACAAGTCACTGCAAAAAATAAAATAGCAAAATGATTAAAAACAAAGACCTATATAAATCTCCGTTCTTCTTGTTTGAAAATAAAAATTGTTTACTGTAATTATATTATCACAGTGATGGACGTAAACAATCCACTCGTTCAATTAAAGCAACAATTTGATTGTATAAATATTGCTCTGACGAGTGTTTCAACCCATAAGCCTTTTTCATTAGCTATATGTTAGTGACAATACTTGATTTTTCTCCTTAAAAATACTTCAAATATATTTTTTGTCCTTTAAATAAAAAAACATTTTTATATTTTATTTAAAACTTTTGTTCATGTTTGTTCGTTTATTATATGAACGAACTTAAACAAAACTTTCCCTAAACAGTTCACATTTCGTTCACTGAACGTTATGTTTGTTTACAAGCTCCTATATATAGATGATGTTTATAAAGTATTAATTAGATATGTTTGTTGCGTTTGTCTAGAAAGTTAACGAACACGATACACTAACGAATATGCCCAATCTCATTTCTTTACGGACAAACACGAACAAGAATTTCGTTCTGTTATGTGTTCGTGAACTGTTCGTTTGTCCAATAAAATCTTATTGAACGAACACCAACAAGTCTTCGTTGGTTCAATTTGGTAAAGGTCATGTTTTTTTTCATTTATGTTCGTGAAACTCAGATAACGTAAAAGGTACTTTTTCTTGATATATACAGTTAAAAGATCCTTTTTGTAGTCTTTTATAATTAAGAGTCAGTTTGTTAGTTAAAAAAGTTGGATTGACTTTATATGCACACCAGACTACTTGTTATGAACTATATGCATGGACGACCTATCCAAAATGTGACAATTTTAACCTTTTACCTATGTATAAGTGGATTTGGGTGGTTTTTTACATTTTATCTCAAATGAGTCAAGTCACTTTTTATGTAAATTTAGATTGATTTTGTTATACTATAGTTTATTTAAATAATAATTAACTCATTAACTCATAATTAACTCAGTCGGACTCATTGCCATACTATAGAAACAATATATATTCTTTGAACTTCGACTAATTATGTATATTATCATTGGGCGATGTTAATACTTTGGTTGTGAACTATAGTTCTGCTGGTGCCTACCCCTGTCCCTGACAACTAAAAGTTGTAAGTATGCATTTATTTATATTTCTATATCAGTGTTGTTTCATAACTTCATCTTCATTATATAACTTCTTATTACTCCAGCCTGCAAAGTGGTCATTCAACTCTCACACCATGCTAAAGTTCAGTAAGTTGACAGAAAGCTTATATTTCGGTTAACATATATTTTTAAAAGCTAAATATCTTATTTTTTTATGTTGATCATTTAAATCTAAACATTGCTTATAGAAGCAACTAAAAGTGCAATCAATTATCAATGGTCTAACGTCTGAGGTCAAGGTGTGATAGGTCATCAAATATCAAGAAAATAAAACTAAGTGATCTAGCAAACTTGTAGATATCATCTAAGTATGATTTTTTGTCTTTTGATTACTCTAGATGTGTTCTTGCTTTCTTTATTACAAAAAAGTTACAAACTTTGTGACTAATTTAGTAATTACCCATAATATAATGCAAGGAATGAGAGTGATGAGAATAATTTAATCGACTTACTAAAGAGATGTTGTGGTTCCATTGCTTCTGAAAACCGTTTAAAAGGTTATTATAAATTTACTATACTCTTAATATGCATTTATGTTATTAACTTAATCCCATATTAGTGACTACTTTAGGAAGCAAAGATTACTATAGTAACCTCCTAAAGTTACGAAGTTGGTTTGTCAGTTGGTTCAAAAAAATACTAATTTTATATGATACTAAAAGTTTATGTTGACAAATGAACCAAGTACATTTCTAAATCTTTGTTTTTAGTTAAGAAACAAAGATTCTAAAACTACCAATTTGGTTCATCCTACTAATAAAGATAGAATTTTATTATAACCAATGCTTAAGTTGAATTGTGGGTCTGGTCGGGCTGGGTGGCATAGTGTTTGGAACTGGTTGACTCGAAAAGTTTTGGTTTTGGCAATGTCATTAGTTGATATAGTATGATATTTCTTTTCTTAAAAGCAATGTCATTAGATGACAATGTACGATATTATTATTTTTACCATTTATAACAAAGTAGGTAACTAATGAATTCATTTTCTGGTCTCATTCACGTTTATAATATAATACATTTCTCTGATGGTGGAGCCATTTTAGTTCGTATGAAAACAGGTTATAAACAAATTGAGTTCGATCCGTTTAAAAGGAGTGTCAAATTTTATTCGGGTTAAAATGGGTTATAAGCAAACTGAGTCATCAGGGTTGTACAAACTGGTAAAATATGTTAATCGAGTTGGTGGGTTGTAAACAACTTGGCTGGACGTCTTAAATGGGTTAGTGGGTTCACCATTTTATCGAGCAGTGTTAAACGAGTCAGCCCATTTAACTAAACAGGCTAAACAGTCAGGATGGCCTGTTTAGTTAGATAGGTTGACCAACTAACCTATTTTGGGCCCGTTGACACAATTTATAACCCACCATCAATCTAACACGTTTAAGCAAAGATTACTATAGTACCCTTTTAAAGTTACCAAGTTGGTTTGTGGGTTTGTCCTTACAAAAATATTCATTTAATATCATAATAAAATCTTATGATAATAAAATATGAGTTCATTTTTGAATATTTGTTTTAGCTAAGAAACTAAGATTAATACGGCACCCTTCTAAGTTCTAACACTATCAATTTGTTTTGTCTTCATAATAAAGATGGAATTTATTGATAAACAATGCTTATGTTGACATTGTGTGAAAATTCGTCTTTTTTCATTTTTTTTTATGAATTGCAAGTCAGGTCGGGCTGCATGACATATTGTTTGAAACGGGTCAACTTGGAAAGTGTAAATTTTGGTAATGTCATCAGGTGACAAGGTGTAATATTTTTTTTTCTTGAATATTTTAAGTGATGTTTTATGGTTTTGGATGCATGAACTGCATGTCTGTTAGCATATCATGATAGATAAGAATCAAATGACTTTCTATGTTAGTTAAAAACCCATCACCAAATTTTAGGATGTTTGCATTCAATGTCTGTAACTAGATGGTTGATTATTTTAATTTGTCAACTCTTATTTTTTGCAGCATTAGGGGGGGGGGGGTATTGATACATTTAATGGAGTTTTTGGAACGTAGAGCAATAGATAGGAAATACGAAACAACCTTTTAGAGGAGGTGAATAAATTTGTAGGTTTGACTGTTCGTGAGTGTGATAAAGTTATATGTAAGTGCGATGTCCTATAAAGCACAAAATTTATATATTAAACAAAAAAATGATGAATTATACTAATTAATACATCCATGTGCCAGTTTAAGGTGATACATTAACTAAAATATACATTCAGTATTAACAACCAAACCTAACAATTAATCAAAAACATAAATAAATATACCCATGAAAACAAATTTTATATAATCAATTACGAAAAATATAATTCTCACATAATCACAAAATATAACAAATCAATAAAAATATACATCATAATATATTAAAAAAAACTAAAGTAATCCGCGTAACACTCTTATTAAAAGCTAGTAAAATATATTTATGTCAGTATGTGTATATGTTGATTCCACCAAATAAATTATGAGGACTAATTTGGTGTTTAGTTTTTTTTTCATTTATTTTAATCACTTATGAAATTATCCTCAATATCTGATTGAGTCTTATTGAGACGAGATGTCAACCGTATATACTGATTTTGACGCTACAGATCTAAGTAATTCAGGAACAACATCAAGAAGAAAACTTGTCACCGTGGGGAGAAAAACACCCCATTGAGTCATTTTAAACATGAAATCATAAAAAATTCAAACCTTAACCATCAATCTCATACAATGGGACCAAAATACCAATTGCAGTGTTAAGTAGTTAGTAGAAGTAAACACGCGCATGGCATGTTGATGTGACAAGAAATTTGTAACGTGTGGTTTAGAGTAAAATTTAGGTTAAAATGGGTAGCAAAAGAATTTCAGAATTTATAATATGAGAAGGTTAAACAATGCCACTTTATATAAAAGAAATAAACCCTTTAATAGCTATGATGATTAGTACTTATATATTTCTATAAAAATTAAGTCGAAACATGTGCACATGTTGAAACGATATTCGTGATATAAAAAGATATCATATTTTAAAAAGTAAAAAAAAAAAATAAATAACCTTGAAGTAGCTTTGATGGCTTGAACATTTGTACTTCGCTGAATTGTACACTATTACATAATGGTTTTGAATAAAATTTACATTGAAACGTCGATAAAGTAAACATGTCATAACGACATATTCGATTTCTCTTAAACTTGATATTTTGAAATTATAAAATGAAAATAGAAACATGATTGAATCAATATTACGGAGGATAATGCAATTGGCCAAGTATTTAAAATTTTCTTTTTTAACGAAACGGATATTTTTTTTATCATGCAATGTTTAATCATGTTTTATATTTATTTTTAGATATTCTATATTATCAATGAAAATTTTTATCTTGTTCTTTTATTTTCTTTTAGATAGCGAATTATCTTTAAAATTATTAAATATTTTTTCGTATTAAAAAGAAAAGGGAAAAAGTGAATGATGAATTGTGAGTATATCATAGATCAAAGGATAAAGTTAATGAAAGAGTATGTTGGTGCTATGATGTTGTAATAACAACGAACTATCAAAGATGAATGATTGAACATCGATACTCATGTCTAGACTTTTGCACATGGTTTACTAGTGTTATCATGTATCACGATAAAACTAGCTAGTGAACCTAATATGTGAAAAACATTTTACCAAACTTTATTATGAAGGAAACATATCCCATGAACCTGATATATGAAAAACATATTACCAAACTTTGTTATGAAGGGAAAGTATCTCACATGGATGTACCAGCAGTATTATTGTTAAGAAAATGGACACGTTCCAAACAAGCCATTGAAGGTAGTTTATGAAGATCATGGTGAGGATTAAAGACATTTAAATTTTCAACTATGAAGCTTTGATATAACTTGAAGATTCTATATTAAAAGCACTGTTATGGGCAGTGATCACCACAAAAGTGTTGAAAACAATCTACACTTCTTGCAAATCCATGATCTGATTTCTTTTTGGGTGGGAGGTGTCTTTGGAGCTAAGTATCACTTAAGTATGACTAAAAATATGGTTTTGTATAAGAAAACGAGTTACACGTAGGATGAATGCTTGATTAAATAGTGTCAAAAGAAAACTCTTAAAATGCCCCTAGAGCTGTGAGAATCGATGCTACGACATGTTCATGAACCTACCACAAATACCTAAGAGAACATTTGTCTTTCTTGCAGTTTTGAACATATTGTTTTTTTTTGTTTAAAAACATTTTCAAACATTTTAGATTTAGTTATCAAAAGAAAACTAGTCTAAAGTACTTAGTTTATAAAGTTTTGGACTAAAGTGTGTTATTGTGCTTTCAAGTCTTAAAAACATGTCTAAGAGATTTTCTTTTCCTTTAATAGAAAACTCTCTTAACCATTTTTGTTTTGATACTCCTATTTTAAAAGTTTAGTGTACAAGTTTTTTAGTTTGCAAATTAACATCTTATTTCGGTTTTGGTTCCTGTAGTTTTTTTAAGATTATTAATTTTGGTTCAGTAGTTTATTTTAGAGTTTATTTGGTACATATACTTTCATTTTATATATTTTAATTATTAAAAAATAATCTTAAGAAAGGATTGGAAAGTTCTATTTGGTTAGTATAAAAGACGGCTAAGGAAAATAAAATAAAAAAAGTATTGGAAAAAAGCTGATTACGTTTATGTGAATTGAAATAAACCAAAATATTGTGAATGAATCTAGAAGTCCATATGATATCAAAAAGTAAAGTAAATCCATAAAATATACCACATGTTACAAGTGAAAGATTCTTATTTACCCAAATGTTAACCTCACCCCTTAGCTGTCAAACACTCCACTGTCTGTGACGCCCACAACACGAACCACCCCCGTCACCTTCCCAAAACCCCCCAAAAGCAAATTGTACCCCCATATAATAATAACCATCACCTCCTTCACTCTCTCATCCTCCCAAATGGTTTCAGTTCAAGAATCTCACACTCCCAACCCGGGTCAGTTCCACCCGACCCGGCCTTACTACACTCCACCTCCATCCTCCTCTCCGTCAAGGTTCCAGAAGCACCTCGGCCGGTCAATGCGAACCGTCCGATCAAGCTTTTATCAATCCGAATGCTCCACCAGCAGCACCTGCTCCAATAATAATTATAATCTAACCGATGACGTTCATTTGCAGCAGCTTGCTACTGCGAATAATAAGTCAACAAAATCTTCAGCCTCTACTGCTTCTACAGAAGAGTATCTTGGAATCTCACAGATTTTTAGTGACTTCTCGGCGTATAGCAGTGATATCTCCGGTGAACTGCAGCGTTTAGCTTGCTTGCCGGAGGAACCGAACGACAACGAAGAATCAAACGACAAATCAGAACCGGAGAATTTCTCTTTCTGTACGGAGATTGTTGAGAGTATATCGCCAGAGGATTTACAACCAACGGTCAAGATCTGCATCGATAGTCTGAGTTCCAACTCAGTCGCCGTAAAGAGGTCAGCCGCAGCGAAGCTCAGGTTACTCGCAAAGAACCGATCTGAGAACCGAGCGTTAATAGGCGAGTCCGGCGCTGTTCCAGCCTTACTTCCGCTTCTCGGGTGCGCGGATCCGTGGACTCAAGAGAACGCGGTCACGGCGTTGCTGAACTTATCTCTTTTAGACGAGAACAAGCCGCTAATTGCTGGTGCTGGAGCTGTGAAATCGTTGATTTATGTTTTGAAAACTGGTACGGAGGTGTCGAAACAGAACGCCGCGTGTGCGTTGCTTAATCTGGCTATGATTGATGAGAATAAGGTCTCGATTGGAGCTTGCGGAGCGATTCCGCCCTTGGTTTCGCTGTTGATTAATGGTTCGAATCGTGGCAAGAAGGACGCGTTAACGACTTTGTATAAATTGTGCTCGATGAAGGTTAGTTAAATGTTATGTTTGTGTTAACTAAGATTACGGTTTATAGCATAGGATATTTAGTTATTATTTACTATTTACATAATTGATATTACTGCCTCTATCATTTGTCTAATAAAGATTACGGTTTATAGCATAGAGATTAAAAATTTACGTAATAGTACCATTTGTCTGATTAAAATATGTCTAATTAGGCAAATAAGAAAAGAGCAGTGACTGCGGGCGTTGTGAAGCCGTTGGTGGAGCTGGTGGTGGCGGCCGGAGAGGCGTCGGAAGAGCAAGGTGCTGCAGGGATGGCGGAGAAGGCGCTGGTGGTGTTGAGCAGTATGGCGGGAGTGGAGGAAGGTAAGACGGCAATTGTGGAAGAAGGTGGGATACCCGCGCTGGTGGAGGTTATTGAAGACGGTGCGACGGTTAAAGGGAAGGAGTTCTCGATGGTGACGTTATTACAGCTTTGTGAAGGGGTTAACGGAGTTAGAAACCGAGGGTTGTTGGTCGGAGAAGGTGTGATTCCGCCGTTAGTTGCTCTTTCGCAGACCGGAACTGCTAGAGCCAAACATATGGTAAAATATGTTCGTAAATTTTTTTAATTATTATGTCATTCCGTGAATTAGATTTTACATCTTTTTTGCTTGTGATTCTTGGAATTCTTTTAGAAAGTGACTCATTTCATGCTTTACTTTTGGTTTTGGGGTGCATTTAATGTTTGATGTACAATTATTAATATCATAACTATATTATGCTAGGAGTTTGGGTCTACAAACATTAAGGGTGTAAACGGACCGAGCTGCTCATCTGCTAGTCAATATCGACTCATTAAAAACTCGAATCAAGCTGGGCTTAAGCGACCTTGAGTCGAGCTTTACATATCGAGTTCGAGCCGGCTAGCAAGACCTTAGACGAGTTATTATTTGTATAATTTTTATTTAATATACTTATATAATAACAATTAATATATATGAAGATGTGATAAAATATCTAATAAATACATGTTATACCATCATATATAAAAATATATAAATAAAATAATTTAATAATGAATATATAATAATTGAGCCGAGCTCGAGCTTTACAAATACAAATTTAACAAATCTAGCTCGAGCCCTCTTAAACCGAAACGGGCCGAGCTCAAGCCTAAACTAGCTTGGACTTGGCTCTGCTAGTTTACACCTCTAGTCATCCACACACCTTTATAAATGTTAGAATAAAGATCTTTGCTTGAATAATTATCAGAATAAACAAAAAAAGTTTTATATTTTTGCAGGCTGAAAGACTACTTGGGTATATGAGGGAACCAAGGCAAGAAGGATGTAGTTGAAGACCAAAGTAGGTTAAGGTATTGGTTTTGAATGATATAATATAGTGTGGGTTTCTAGAATATGTTGACTGTGAATAGGGAGTTTTATTTTTGGTAGTATTGTACAGAGTGGTTGTCTTTATAAAAAAAAGAAAAGAAAAAAAAAGAGGAGGTTGACTAGTTGTATATTTAAGATTAGTGAGCTGACCTTAGGTTTGATCTTGAAACCAATGAGCTTTTGTAGCTTGTTTGCCTATTATCATGTGGACTTGAGTTATCTTTCTTGTAATCTGGTTTTTGGTTTGACTCAATTAGTGCGAGTATGGTTTTGGAGATGTTTGTAACTCATATTGTATTGTTAAGGCCTAAGGGTGTATACAATTAAAGAACCATAAATATTTTATGTGGTAATATGATGATTTGAGAATTGTATTGAGTTTATTTGGGTCGACTAAAACTACATAGAGGTCGATTTTGGTATCCTCAAGCTATACAACAGGTCACTCTTATTAATTTGACTACTTATAAAAGTATAACAGATGAGTTAGCATTGCCCTATCATTGTTTTCCTTCATACTAGACGGATGCGAGTATGACGGATGCCCGCGTGATGCATCGGGAAATACAGATCTTGGTAATCACGTGGATTTATGGGTGCTTATTGTTTTGTTTATAACCGTGAAATCATTTATTGTTATAAGTAGATTCATATTTCTTATTTTAAACTCAATTTAATTTTGAGAGAGGGGGGGGGGGGTTGTAACTATTTTGAAGAAATTTAGAAAATAATTTAATGTTAGAATTACCACTTTGCCCCCACTTTAAGTTATATCATGTGTTTACTGTTTAAACAATTGTATTTTCCTTAAAATCTACCGTCTTCATTTGCCCATGACTCCTCTATTATATATTGTATAGATAGATTTGATGCTGTCGATGCCATAGGGCTTCCCCGTCATCACCACCATCAGTCGACGTGGACAGCCACCTTACAAATTATGTAGCATGAACCTTTATTTTTCCTTCCTTAAAAAGGACCCATCCTCTAACCTCTTAGGCCTGCGCGAGCTTGTTTTGATCCAGGCCTAATTAGGCCCATCGCACAACCCAACGTCCCAGGCCCCATCTGTGCAATTGCCCCATGCGTGTATATTTGTGATTTTTGTTTTATAATAATTTGAAAATACTTATCAAACTAACAAAATATTTGATTTTTAATATCTTAGGTGTGTTTTTAGAGAATTAAGTTTCATATTAAGAAAAATAAAAGCAAATGATGGATTTTGAGCTGAAAGGCATTATTTCATTGGTGTAAAGTTTGTGGGTTTCATTCAGCTGTACTCTTTCTCGGCCCTACAAAACCATTGGCATCTAACCAACCCTACAAATAAACTGTGTACACTCATAAATCACAATGAGTATCCTTGGTTTGGGTTCATATCGAGTTTGAAGTATCAACGGTTGGATCTTGTAATTTTGTGCTTTAAATCAATAAGATTTAGTCAAGGATTGGTGGGGTTACTTGATATAACTTATATATGCTTTTGATTTCAATATATTCAAAGCTTAATTTCTATCCATAGTACATAAACTAATGATTCAATTTCTATTCAAAACATCAAAATGATTCAAAATGAGAATTCATCATCAATATAAATTAGAGTTTTGCTCCTAACGTCCTTTTAATAAATTTAAATTACTTTTTAATTTCTATTAAATGTCCAAAATTGCAATTTGTCTTTTTATAGTTTAGCATAGTTGGTTCCTTTAAAAGTTTAAATATTTTTACCTTCTTTTAATTGTCGTTTATTTGAAAAGTTCTTCTGGATTTCGTCATTTTTACCAACTATTGTTAAGTTTTTCAGCTAAGAGCATTTTAGAACCGTCTTTTTCTAATAAAAGGTAAGGAATTAAGAGGCCACCTCTTAATAATTTATAGTCTTTTAACCATTAAGAGGCCATGAGCAATTAAGAATTAAGATGTAGTCTTTTAACGATCATTTAGACTTTAAGAGACTATTAAACAACCCATAATATTATATACAAGTTAGACCACATATTTGAATGAAAAAAATACTTAATTTTTAAAACAATTGAGAGTCCCACAATGCCTTATCTTCCTCTACCGTAAGGCTACTCGTTGTAGAACAATAATGCTGGCCGTTATGCTGAGGTGGCGCACCCTTAATGCCAATCTGTGACGAGGAAATCCCGAAACGCTTTCAAACCCCCAACATGAAAGTGTATGACGGAACCACTGATCCTGAAGAACATGTAACTCAACATAGGGAAATGATGGAAATCAATCCAATTTTTGAGAGGCTCAAGGAGGCTTGTTTATGCAAGGTTTTGGATCCACTCTGACAGGATCTGCGCTCAAATGGCTGTTAAGTCTTCCTCCATACTTTGTTACTTCATTTTCCCAGTTAGTTAGCTTGTTCAACAGTCAATTTTCCTGTAGTAGGAAATTTGAGAAGTTAATTCGTGATTTATACCGAGTTATCCAACCTAGTGATGAATTCCTTAGGGATTTTGTTACAAGGTTTGACAGAGAAGCCCTGGAAATCCCCAATCTTGACATGGCCACTGCTGTTGAAGCATTCAAGATGGGACTTCAGAAGGGCTCCCCTTTTTATGCTGATCTTGTGATGACTCCTTGTAGGTCTTTGGATGTAGTAAGGAACAGAGCACTGAGGTTCATACGGCTGGAAGATGACAAAAGCATCCAGGAACGGTTAGGGGATCAAACGAAGCAAGAATCCCCTGACCATATAGAAGAAACAATTCGAAGCCGTACTCCAAGTTCAACAATCAAAATGTCCGAGCGGTTGAAGAAGGAGATGATGATGAAGATTACCCCAACATCTTAGAATATTGCTTCTCTGTAGATACCTATGGCTTGATTTATGCCATGAGGGATCTATGGGAGAAGGCAAGGTGGCCCCGAAAGAACGAGAAGTCAACAAAACCTTTAGAGACAAATCCAAATGGTGTGCTTTTCATGAGGATTTTGGCCACTTGACAGACGATAGCATCGGTTTAAGGAGGGAAATTGGATACCTCCTGAGTAAGGGCCGTTTTAAGGAACCGTTGGGAAGAAAATAGTCCAGGATCCAGGATCCTGAAGAGGTTCCTCAAAAAGCAACTTCGCCCCCACCAGATGCTCAAGTGATCAACTTCATTTCCGGTGGCTCAGACATATGTGAAACTATCTTCTCCGCAGCTAAGAGGCTGGCCAAGGAGACCATGTTGGATAACGGGGAACGACCGGTTATATCCACCACCTTGACGACAGGCAAAAGTTTCTTCTTTGATGAAGAAGATAAATCAAGCATCCAGGATCGCCATCATGAAGGTTTGATTATTACTTTGTTTATTGCTAACCATTATGTACGCATGATCCTACTCGACGGTGGAAGCTCGGTCAACATCATCCAGCACGATGTGCTTCAAAAGATGAATATACCAGACTCGGAGATCATCCCAAGGACATCAGTGCTGGTCGGTTTCAGTGGCGAAACCAAGAAAACATTGGGGGGCATCAAACTCCCAATATACATCGAAGGGTTAAATTCCTACAAAAAATTTTGTGTTATAGATAACCTTTCTTGTTGCAATGTTATTTTGGGCAGGCCTTGGCTACATGGGATGAAGGCAGTGACCTCTACTTACCATCAATGCATCAAACTATGGCTAAGGAACTGCAAAAACTCAAGGTTATGATATCCAGTGCACCAGGGGTGGTCCTGCCGATTCTTGAAATACCTGAAGGAAGCCACAAATTGTCCAGATTTGCTCCACCAATCTGTGACGCGGAAATCCCGAAACGCTTTCAAACCCCCAACATGAAAGTGTATGACGGAACCATTGATCCTGAAGAACATGTCGCTCAACATAGGGAAATGATGGAAATCAATCCAATTCCTAAGAGGCTCAAGGAGGCTTGTTTATGCAAGGTTTTGAATCCACTCTGACAGGATCTGCGCTCAAATGGCTGCTACGTCTTCCTCCTTACTTTGTTACTTCATTTTCCCACTTAGTTAACTTGTTCAACAGTCAATTTTCCCGTAGTAGGAAATTTGAGAAGTTAATTAGTGATTTATACCGAGTTATCCAACCTAGTGATGAATTCCTTATGGATTTTGTTACAAGGTTTGGCAGAGAAGCCCTGGAAATCCCCAATCTTGACATGGCCACTGCTGTTGAAGCATTCAAGATGGGACTTCAGAAGGGCTCCCCTTTTTATGCTGATCTTGTGATGACTCCTTGTAGGTATTTGGATGTAGTAAGGAACAGAGCACTGAGGTTCATACGGCTGGAAGATGACAAAAGGATCCAGGAACGGTTAGGGGATCAAACGAAGCAAGAATCCCCTGACCATATAGAAGAAACAATTCGAGCCGTACTCCAAGTTCAATAATCAAAATGTCCGAGCGGTTGAAGAAGGAGATGATGATGAAGATTACCCCAACATCTTAGAATATTGCTTCTCTGTAGATACCTATGGCATGATTTATGCCATGAAGGATCTAGGGGAGAAGGCAAGGTGGCCCCGAAAGAACGAGAAGTCAACAAAACCTTTAGAGATAAATCCAAATGGTGTGCTTTTCATAAGGATTTTGGCCACATGACAGACGATTGCATCGGTTTAAGGAGGGAAATTGGATACCTCCTGAATAAGGGCCGTTTTAAGGAACCGTTGGGAAGAAAATAGTCCAGGATCCAGGATCCTGAAGAGGTTCCTCAAAAAGCAACTCCGCCCCCACCAGATGCTCAAGTGATCAACTTCATTTCCGGTGGCTCAGACATATGTGAAACTATCTTCTCCGCAGCTAAGAGGCTGGCCAAGGAGACCATGTTGGATAACGGAGAACGACCGGTTATATCCACCACCTTGATGACAGACAAAAGGTTCTTCTTTGATGAAGAAGATAAATCAAGCATCCAGGATCGCCATCATGAAGGTTTGATTATTACTTTGTTTATTGCTAACCATTATGTACGCATGATCCTACTCGACGGTGGAAGCTCGGTCAACATCATCCAGCACGATGTGCTTCAAAAGATGAATATACCAGACTCGGAGATCATCTCAAGGACATCAGTGATGGTCGGTTTCAGTGGCGAAACCAAGAAAACATTGGGGGGCATCAAACTCCCAATATACATCGAAGGGTTAAATTCCTACAAAAAATTTTGTGTTATAGATAACCTTTCTTGTTGCAATGTTATTTTGGGCAGGCCTTGGCTACATGGGATGAAGGCAGTGACCTCTACTTACCATCAATGCATCAAACTATGGCTAAGGAACTGCAAAAACTCAAGGTTATGATATCCAGTGCACCAGGGGTGGTCCTGCCGATTCTTGAAATACCTGAAGGAAGCCACAAATTGTCCAGATTTGCTTCACCAATCTGTGACGCGGAAATCCCGAAACGCTTTCAAACCCCCAACATGAAAGTGTATGACGGAACCATTGATCCTGAAGAACATGTCGCTCAACATAGGGAAATGATGGAAATCAATCCAATTCCTAAGAGGCTCAAGGAGGCTTGTTTATGCAAGGTTTTGAATCCACTCTGACAGGATCTGCGCTCAAATGGCTCCTAAGTCTTCCTCCGTACTTTTTTACTTCATTTTCCCACTTAGTTAACTTGTTCAACAGTCAATTTTCCCGTAGTAGGAAATTTGAGAAGTTAATTAGTGATTTATACCGAGTTATCCAACCTAGTGATGAATTCCTTAGGGATTTTGTTACAAGGTTTGGCAGAGAAGCCCTGGAAATCACCAATCTTGACATGGCCACTGCTGTTGAAGCATTCAAGATGGGACTTCAGAAGGGCTCCCCCTTTTATGCTGATCTTGTGATGACTCCTTGTAGGTCTTTGGATGTAGTAAGGAACAGAGCACTGAGGTTCATACGGCTGGAAGATGACAAAAGGATCCAGGAACGGTTAGGGGATCAAACGAAGCAAGAATCCCCTGACCATATAGAAGAAACAATTCGAAGCCGTACTCCAAGTTCAACAATCAAAATGTCCGAGCGGTTGAAGAAGGAGATGATGATGAAGATTACCCCAACATCTAAGAATATTGCTTCTCTGTAGATACCTATGGCTTGATTTATGCCATGAGGGATCTAGGGGAGAAGGCAAGGTGGCCCCCAAAGAACGAGAAGTCAACAAAACCTTTAGAGACAAATCCAAATGGTGTGCTTTTCATGAGGATTTTGGCCACTTGACAGACGATAGCATCGGTTTAAGGAGGGAAATTGGATACCTCCTGAGTAAGGGCCGTTTTAAGGAACCGTTGGGAAGAAAAAAGTCCAGGATCCAGGATCCTGAAGAGGTTCCTCAAAAAGCAACTTCGCCCCCACCAGATGCTCAAGTGATCAACTTCATTTCCGGTGGCTCAGACATATGTGAAACTATCTTCTCCGCAGCTAAGAGGCTGGCCAAGGAGACCATGTTGGATAACGGGGAACGACCGGTTATATCCACCACCTTGACGACAGGCAAAAGTTTCTTCTTTGATGAAGAAGATAAATCAAGCATCCAGGATCGCCATCATGAAGGTTTGATTATTACTTTGTTTATTGCTAACCATTATGTACGCATGATCCTACTCGACGGTGGAAGCTCGGTCAACATCATCCAGCACGATGTGCTTCAAAAGATGAATATACCAGACTCGGAGATCATCCCAAGGACATCAGTGCTGGTCGGTTTCAGTGGCGAAACCAAGAAAACATTGGGGGGCATCAAACTCCCAATATACATCGAAGGGTTAAATTCCTACAAAAAATTTTGTGTTATAGAT
Organism: Bidens hawaiensis; assembly: GCF_021521415.1. Lineage (NCBI taxonomy): Eukaryota > Viridiplantae > Streptophyta > Magnoliopsida > Asterales > Asteraceae > Bidens > Bidens hawaiensis. The sequence goes on along the minus strand of NW_027501596.1, from coordinate 34,992 downwards.
AACCTTTCTTGTTGCAATGTTATTTTGGGCAGGCCTTGGCTACATGGGATGAAGGCAGTGACCTCTACTTACCATCAATGCATCAAACTATGGCTAAGGAACTGCAAAAACTCAAGGTTATGATATCCAGTGCACCAGGGGTGGTCCTGCCGATTCTTGAAATACCTGAAGGAAGCCACAAATTGTCCAGATTTGCTCCACCAATCTGTGACGCGGAAATCCCGAAACGCTTTCAAACCCCCAACATGAAAGTGTATGACGGAACCATTGATCCTGAAGAACATGTCGCTCAACATAGGGAAATGATGGAAATCAATCCAATTCCTAAGAGGCTCAAGGAGGCTTGTTTATGCAAGGTTTTGAATCCACTCTGACAGGATCTGCGCTCAAATGGCTGCTACGTCTTCCTCCTTACTTTGTTACTTCATTTTCCCACTTAGTTAACTTGTTCAACAGTCAATTTTCCCGTAGTAGGAAATTTGAGAAGTTAATTAGTGATTTATACCGAGTTATCCAACCTAGTGATGAATTCCTTATGGATTTTGTTACAAGGTTTGGCAGAGAAGCCCTGGAAATCCCCAATCTTGACATGGCCACTGCTGTTGAAGCATTCAAGATGGGACTTCAGAAGGGCTCCCCTTTTTATGCTGATCTTGTGATGACTCCTTGTAGGTATTTGGATGTAGTAAGGAACAGAGCACTGAGGTTCATACGGCTGGAAGATGACAAAAGGATCCAGGAACGGTTAGGGGATCAAACGAAGCAAGAATCCCCTGACCATATAGAAGAAACAATTCGAGCCGTACTCCAAGTTCAATAATCAAAATGTCCGAGCGGTTGAAGAAGGAGATGATGATGAAGATTACCCCAACATCTTAGAATATTGCTTCTCTGTAGATACCTATGGCATGATTTATGCCATGAAGGATCTAGGGGAGAAGGCAAGGTGGCCCCGAAAGAACGAGAAGTCAACAAAACCTTTAGAGATAAATCCAAATGGTGTGCTTTTCATAAGGATTTTGGCCACATGACAGACGATTGCATCGGTTTAAGGAGGGAAATTGGATACCTCCTGAATAAGGGCCGTTTTAAGGAACCGTTGGGAAGAAAATAGTCCAGGATCCAGGATCCTGAAGAGGTTCCTCAAAAAGCAACTCCGCCCCCACCAGATGCTCAAGTGATCAACTTCATTTCCGGTGGCTCAGACATATGTGAAACTATCTTCTCCGCAGCTAAGAGGCTGGCCAAGGAGACCATGTTGGATAACGGAGAACGACCGGTTATATCCACCACCTTGATGACAGACAAAAGGTTCTTCTTTGATGAAGAAGATAAATCAAGCATCCAGGATCGCCATCATGAAGGTTTGATTATTACTTTGTTTATTGCTAACCATTATGTACGCATGATCCTACTCGACGGTGGAAGCTCGGTCAACATCATCCAGCACGATGTGCTTCAAAAGATGAATATACCAGACTCGGAGATCATCCCAAGGACATCAGTGATGGTCGGTTTCAGTGGCGAAACCAAGAAAACATTGGGGGGCATCAAACTCCCAATATACATCGAAGGGTTAAATTCCTACAAAAAATTTTGTGTTATAGATAACCTTTCTTGTTGCAATGTTATTTTGGGCAGGCCTTGGCTACATGGGATGAAGGCAGTGACCTCTACTTACCATCAATGCATCAAACTATGGCTAAGGAACTGCAAAAACTCAAGGTTATGATATCCAGTGCACCAGGGGTGGTCCTGCCGATTCTTGAAATACCTGAAGGAAGCCACAAATTGTCCAGATTTGCTTCACCAATCTGTGACGCGGAAATCCCGAAACGCTTTCAAACCCCCAACATGAAAGTGTATGACGGAACCATTGATCCTGAAGAACATGTCGCTCAACATAGGGAAATGATGGAAATCAATCCAATTCCTAAGAGGCTCAAGGAGGCTTGTTTATGCAAGGTTTTGAATCCACTCTGACAGGATCTGCGCTCAAATGGCTCCTAAGTCTTCCTCCGTACTTTTTTACTTCATTTTCCCACTTAGTTAACTTGTTCAACAGTCAATTTTCCCGTAGTAGGAAATTTGAGAAGTTAATTAGTGATTTATACCGAGTTATCCAACCTAGTGATGAATTCCTTAGGGATTTTGTTACAAGGTTTGGCAGAGAAGCCCTGGAAATCACCAATCTTGACATGGCCACTGCTGTTGAAGCATTCAAGATGGGACTTCAGAAGGGCTCCCCCTTTTATGCTGATCTTGTGATGACTCCTTGTAGGTCTTTGGATGTAGTAAGGAACAGAGCACTGAGGTTCATACGGCTGGAAGATGACAAAAGGATCCAGGAACGGTTAGGGGATCAAACGAAGCAAGAATCCCCTGACCATATAGAAGAAACAATTCGAAGCCGTACTCCAAGTTCAACAATCAAAATGTCCGAGCGGTTGAAGAAGGAGATGATGATGAAGATTACCCCAACATCTTAGAATATTGCTTCTCTGTAGATACCTATGGCTTGATTTATGCCATGAGGGATCTAGGGGAGAAGGCAAGGTGGCCCCCAAAGAACGAGAAGTCAACAAAACCTTTAGAGACAAATCCAAATGGTGTGCTTTTCATGAGGATTTTGGCCACTTGACAGACGATAGCATCGGTTTAAGGAGGGAAATTGGATACCTCCTGAGTAAGGGCCGTTTTAAGGAACCGTTGGGAAGAAAAAAGTCCAGGATCCAGGATCCTGAAGAGGTTCCTCAAAAAGCAACTTCGCCCCCACCAGATGCTCAAGTGATCAACTTCATTTCCGGTGGCTCAGACATATGTGAAACTATCTTCTCCGCAGCTAAAAGGCTGGCCAAAGAGACCATGTTGGATAACGGGGAACGACCGGTTATATCCACCACCTTGACGACAGGCAAAAGTTTCTTCTTTGATGAAGAAGATAAATCAAGCATCCAGGATCGCCATCATGAAGGTTTGATTATTACTTTGTTTATTGCTAACCATTATGTACGCATGATCCTACTCGTCGGTGGAAGCTCGGTCAACATCATCCAGCACGATGTGCTTCAAAAGATGAATATACCAGACTCGGAGATCATCCCAAGGACATCAGTGCTGGTCGGTTTCAGTGGCGAAACCAAGAAAACATTGGGGGGCATCAAACTCCCAATATACATCGAAGGGTTAAATTCCTACAAAAAATTTTGTGTTATAGATAACCTTTCTTGTTGCAATGTTATTTTGGGCAGGCCTTGGCTACATGGGATGAAGGCAGTGACCTCTACTTACCATCAATGCATCAAACTATGGCTAAGGAACTGCAAAAACTCAAGGTTATGATATCCAGTGCACCAGGGGTGGTCCTGCCGATTCTTGAAATACCTGAAGGAAGCTCGGGAGAAATACATAAAGGTGGTGTCCTTGGATCCCAAGGATCCAGATTGAAGGTGTTCCTAGGATCCAGTATCCTTAATGAGGTTGAGGAGGATATAATATCCTTCCTAAAGCGAAGAAATTCCACGTTTGCCTTTACACATTCAGACATGACAGGTATTTCTAAGGTGGTAATTACTCACAAGTTAGGCCTTGATTTATCTGTTAAACCCATCCATCAGAAGCGAAGGAAATTTTCTCCTGAGAGGAACACGATCATACAAGAAGAAGTTGAAAAACTTCTCAAGGCCGGTATGATCAGAGAAGTTAAGTATCCCCGATGGTTAGCTAATGTGGTTGTTGTTTCTAAAAAGAATGGAAAGTGGAGGGTGTGTGTCAATTTTACTTATTTAAACAAGGCATGCCCCAAAGATCATTTCCCGTTACCACATATAGACTCCATGGTGGATGCAACGGCAGGACATGAGAAGCTCACCTTTATGGATGCTTCCTCTCGATTTCAACAAATTCAGATGGAACCATCTGATCAAGAGGATACAACATTCATGACTCCCACCGGTATATACTGTTATATTGCTATGTCATTCGGACTAAGAAATACAGGGGAAACATATCAAAGATTAGTCAACATGATGTTCAAGGATCATTTAGGCAAGACCATGGAGGTCTACATAGATGACATGGTGGTAAAATCAAAATGAGCAGAGGATCACCTCAGAGACCTAGAAGAAGCTTTCAACATCCTGGATCAATACAATATGAAGCTGAATCCATCAAAATGCCATTTTGGTGTCAAAGCTGGGAAGTTTTTAGGATACATGGTGACCAAAAGAGGAATAGAAGCGAGCCCCGAACAGATAGAAGCCATCGTATATTTGAAGTCTCCTATTAATGCTAAGGATGTCCAAAGACTGACGGGGAAAATAGTTGCTCTCAACAGATTCATTTCCAGATCCTCGGAGAAGTGCAAAGACTTCTATGACATCATTAGGGAGAATAAGAAGTTCGAATGGACCGAGAAGCATGAGGCTGCACTTAAAGCCTTAAAGGACTACTTATCCTCAGCACCAGCTCTGATGAAGCCTGTGGATGGAGAATCCCTATATCTATACCTAGCTGTTTCAGGAAAGGCAGAAAGTGCCGTCCTCGTGAAGGATCATGAAGGTGAACAGCATCCCGTTTATTATGTAAGTAAAAATCTTTTATATGCGGAAGCCAGGTATTCTCATTTAGAAAAATTAATTCTTGCACTTATTATGGCATCTACTAAATTGAGACATTACTTTGAAACCATACTATTATTTTGAGAACTAATTATTCTGTTAACGATGTGCTTAGAAAACCAGAATTGTCAGGAAGGATGGCCAAGTGGACTGTGAAGCTGAGTGCATATGATATTCAGTATGTGCCCAGAACAGCCATTAAATCACAAGCATTAGCAGACTTTGTGACTGATTTCAGTAGTGACATGCAAAAGGAAGCTGACTTAGAGGTCCAGCAACTACAAGAAACCAAGGATCCTCTTCACTTTCAAAATGGATAGAAGCAGAAGCCTTTGTTCAAGTATGAGAAAAAGAGGTGATATCTTTTATGAAAAGAAATATTATTACTAGATTTGGTATACCTTCAGAAATTATTTGTGACAATGGTTCCCAGTTTATCGGGAAAAGAACCACTAACTTTTGTGACAGTTGGGGTATCAAGATAATTACCTCTACTCCAGTGCATCCTCAAGTTAATGGCCAAGCAGAATCAAGCAACAAGATAATCATCAACAATTTGAAGAAGAAACTAGGATCCAAGAAAGGAAAGTGGGCTGAAGAGCTACCTTATGTTCTTTGGACTGACAGGACAACACCCAAGAATGCAACAGGCCAAACACCCTTCTCATTGGTGTTTGGATCAGAAGCAGTAATCCCTACAGAGATGGTGGTTCCTACAGCCGGAACAAGCATCCGTGATCCTGAGGCCAATAAAGAAATCCTGCTCGAATACTTGGATACTGTTGAAGAACTCAGAGACCTAGCCAAGATCAGAATGATGGCATATCAACAAAGGGTAGCTGGGGCATACAACAAAAGTATAAGGATCACAAGATTTCAAGAAGGAGATTTGGTCTTGAGGAAAGCCTTTAAAAATACAACCAATCCAGCTGATGGAAAGCTAGCACCCAAGTGGGAAGGTCCTTATCTGATCGAGTCAGAGGCAGGAAAAGGGGCATATCATTTGCTCACTATGGAAGGCAACAGGTTACCAAGAGCGTGGAATGCTATCCACCTTAAGAAGTACTTTTTAAGATTAGGATCAATTATCCTATGAGGATCGAGTATCCTGATGTGTTGTAAAACACACTTACTTTCCGTATCGTTTATCATGTTTTAATTGCTTAATAGTATAATTAATAAGAGTTATGGCTTGTTTTTTCTTGATTTTACAAAGATTGATGATTAATTGTAGGTTATGAGTTTTGCAAGAGAAAAGTGTCAAGTTTGAAGACTTTAGGGGCCTTTTTGATCAAGATTGAATACTACAAGTCAAGGCCCGACCCAAGACCACAAGATCCAAGCTTTTTATGCATGTTATATTAATTAATCAAAAGAAAAAAGAACCCTAACAGCCATAGGAATTGTGATCGGACCAGGCAGCAGCAACCAAAGAGGAGAAAAATCTTTTTTGTGAGCTTGTGGCAGCTGGAAGAAGAGGAGAACACTAAGGGAGACTTAGTACAACATCTAGGGTCCTTATTCATCCATAAACTCAGCCATAATCTTAAGTATAAATCTCATAAACTTTGTGTTCTTGTTCAAGATTCATAAATAGTTACTTTGATCTTTTACTTTGAATTGTTTTGCAATTGAATTGAAGTTTGACTTGTGCTTGATTGATCTTGATTATTGAATTAGTTTAATTATGTTTTGGTTGAGTTTTATGATGTTTAACTTAAGTATATGCTGCTGTCTAGATAATATGTTAGGCTAAACTAGTTAGTTCTACCTAGGTTAGATGAATATTGTTAGGTTTTAGTAAGTAATATGGATTGTTGATCATCATTACTTGAATTGTTAATGAAAATTTTGGTTTAACATTGAATTATGTTGTGTTTATTGGCTGTGTTTTTATTAATTATACTCATATACCTCTTGCTTTGGTTGATTGAATGGGTTTTGGTTGATTTTAGCTTGTTTGAACTCTTTACTTTGTGTTTAGAGATTGTTTGCGGGGTGTACAACCATAGGGTTTAGTGGGTGTGTTAATTAGTTAAAATCAACGGGTAGGAACCTTATTAGAGACCGAGAGGTGATAGGAAGTAGGGTCGTCTTATAGCTTTTACTTGTTAGGATTAGGATCGCGCGAGAGCGGGTTCGGTTCTTGTTGGGTTTGGGTTTGTGAGCGATTAGTTGACCTAGTTTAAGTTAAACTAAATGGTTCCTCTATCCTTGGTTGCTTAGTATTCGTCTCCATTAGGGTAATGTGTCGGTGAGACCGAGAGGAGAGTCGACATTAGATCACTTTAGCAATTCATTACCCGGTTTGCTCTTAAAATCAACTAAGTGTATGTTAGGGTTTGTTAGTGAGACCGAGAGGTGGTCTAGCTTTCTTGAGTGAACCTTAGTTGTGTCATCCTTAGTTACCGGTGTCATGAGATTCTTCAATCCATTAGCTTGTTAAACCTTCAATAGGATTCTTACCTAGGTAGACGTTTTATCCATTGATAAGTCTCATTCTCAAAGTTTCGTCTAGTCTTGTTAGGTTAAGTCTTTTAAGTTAGTTAAAGTAAGTTAGGTCAAATAGTTAATAATTAAAAATCATTTAAAAATATTATTCTTAGGTGAGTCTTGGTTAGGGTTAAGTATTAAAAACGTTTTCACATGTCCTTGTGTTCGATACTCGGGCTTCCTTAGTGCTATGCTATTAGTGATCGGTACACTTGCCGGTTTTGTGTGGTTTCTTTAAGAGTCTTGCTTATAAATTCAAAGCTTAGTTGTGAGTTACTTAGAAAGAGCATCATTAGACACACATCAAGTTTTTGGTGCCGTTTCCGGGAACACGGTTAGAGGCGTATTGAGAACGACTCGAGTTAGGACTTACCTTGTTTGCTACTTGTTTTTCTTATTTGCTTTGTTTGTTAGTTTAAAATAGTTGAGCTAATTTTAGTTTATTTTGTTTATTTTTATAGTTGTATGCGACATACTCGATCTCTAGGACCACCAGAAGCTGAAGACTTTTCAATACCAGAGAGAGAGTTGCGTGAGAGACGTCGTGCCAAGCCGTCTTTCAGTTCTTCTTCATCGTCTGTTGATAATATATCCTCTTCTACTACTTTTTCTGAACCCATCATTAGGGATATGATCATGGGCGACGTAGCACCACAGAGGAGGACAGTTGCAGACCGGGCCCGTCCGGTCGACGCTGGCGCGAGATCCAGCAATGCTCCACCAGCCATCCCAGGTAACACGAATTGGCAGATTCCATCGAACATTCTAAACACCATCTCTCATTCTGCTCAATTTCATGGGTTGCTACACGAGAACCCACATTCTCATCTCACTCGCATTACACGTATTTGCGACACTTTTCATCTTGCCGGTGTATCCGAAGATGTAGGTTCCCAGCCGGATCTACATAGGAGTATCTCATAAGACGAGGGTGCGGAATCCCCTACGTATACGATACGAGTGTTTATACGAGTAATCCTTGAATGACACACGACACACGTAAACCCAAAGGAATACTTGTTATATTGCAATATAGAGAACCAAAGATAACAAACACGTAACACCACTTGTTACAAAACTCAGCCGTTCAACTTTTTTCCAAATGCCGAAGTTAGGGTTACATATATAACGAAAACTTCGCCTAACATACTAGGCGAAGTTGTCCCTAACTTCGCTTACTAAACAAGTTCGCCTATAACAAAAAGCAAACTAACAAGTTCAACAAGATAAGAACAATGTAATGATTACAGACACGATAAACACGAGATAAATGAACTACTGGCGTCATGCACCAACAGACTCCCCTTTGGTAGTAGCTTCATATCTCTAACACTTTCGTTGTGTCTAGTAATCCAAAAAGCACGTACCCACCGTCTTCAAGCATGAACGCCCTGTCTCACACAAACTGAGACCACCTTCTGGTATTTCTTCGCTTTGTCTTTCCACCCAGGTATATAGAAAATCTTCTTATCATTGAGTACATGCAAATCAGCTTGAGACAAATTAACCAAGTGCATTGGATCATACACTCTTAAGATCTCCTGTTTGTCTTCATCTTCCATCACAGCATCAGCAGTCTGGCAATCAACGTACCACCACTTGAGATCCTTTAACACATCCTGGGGCATAAGCTTCATAGGAACCTCTTTCAAACACTGAATCGGCTTGTACTTCATCACCATCCAGGGCTTGCCGTCAGCCCTCATTCCCCGTTCCTTATCTTCAATCAGCTTCCCCTTTGAGGCTTTAACAACTCAAACTTTTTCTCTTTAACACTCTCCTTCCACACAATCTTCCCAACCCATCTCGCAAAATCATTATCACTTCTATTAATCAACCTAAACAAGCCAAATCTTTCACTTCACACTCAGGCAACGTGTTGAGCGACCTCAAAGCCTTAGCAAACTACTGAATCCCATCATATCTTTTTATCACAAACAACTTTAACTTTTTATCATACAACCAACAAATAATACCTTTCTTTGACTCAACATAACCCTTGATATTGTAACTTTTCTTGAACATCGCGGGTACCACTGGCTTCTTTGTTTTGAAGAACCACTGAGCCCAGCATTCTTTCCACACAGGCTGCTCTTCCCACTCAGACTCGCCCGACACATTTTCATCTTGAACCAAATTCTCTTGATCAACACTTGGAATATCATGCTCAACATTATCATCAATTATCTCTCCTTCCTCTAACCCACTATCGATCTCTATTAGTTCACCAATTTTCTCAATCTCACTAATAGTCAGCACATAATCACCCAACTCATCCTCATCATCAACAACCACTGTATCACCACCTGCACTGCCCATCGGACCAGAAGACTTCCCCTGAGATGTGGAAGCTCCAAGTGTTTGTTCAGTTCTTGGCAGCTCACCACCTGCATCTTCTGATGCATTGGGATCATCATCTCTGTCCTGCCTTTTCTTCGTTCTTAACTCGTCACCCTTGCAATTCGACTCCCCCTGAGATACTAAGAACTATTTCAGCTTATTAAATAACTTACCATGCTTAACAAGAAGTGCAGTCTAAAGTTGATTCTCTGCCACCAAACGATTAATTGCTTGAGTTTGAATAACATTCACCATTGACTGTGTAGCAACCACCCTTTCAAAAGCCATAATCCTCTCAGAATTAGACAAATTAGGATCAAAATCAAAGTTCATGTGTGAAGTATCCTGAGCATACGGTGGTGGAATTTCCAAGCTGTCAAGAATATCAGATGTCGGCTGTATAGTAACTGTGGGTGAAATAGAAACAGACAACCCGATAGTTGCTACCAATGTGGACTCAACAAACCTAGCAACCACTTCTGATGGAGTAATGGTAAGAGGTGGTAAAGAAACAATCTTCGGTGCTGACAACTGGACCGTAGATGGAGCTATACCAGATGATGCAGATACAACCACCATTGGTACACTCGAGGTCACCGACAATGGATCATCCGAAGACGGAGTTAACATAGACATATCAGATAATGATGGTGGGGAAAAATGGACTACACTTGAACTTTCACCAACTTTACCTCGGATTCTTTCTTGTCTGGAAAGAACTCTCTGTACTTCAACAACATCATCCATGGAGGAATCAGATAACGTTTCCTCATAATCCCCCACAGAAACAATAGCTGGACCCGCATCCGTATCAACAAGAGAAGTATGCACACTAGAAACAACAGCTACTGAGGCTTGAAGTTCAGAAGGATCTACCTGCTCATATCAAAGAAACCTTGCCCTCCAAAGGCAACTTCAAGATCAACCTGTTCTGCAGGAGATGCAACTGGATCAACCATAGGAGCTTGTTGGACTACCGGTGGTGGTTGAGGAACATTGACTTGTTGTGGAGCAGGATCATTAAAATCATCTTCTGGTGGAGCAACATAAGCAGTATTCACTAAATACCCAAATAATGCAGTGTGCCTCAGGCGAAGTTCGGGCTTGCTATGTGCACTAGAAGACTGACATTGTGCAAAAATTCTCTTGTTGATGCTTTCCACAAAGGAGATCGGGCGACGTTTTGGTAGATTGGGGGCAACATGATTCAAGATCATTTGTAAGAATCTTGGATACATTAAGAAACATTCCCTTGCAACAGCTCGCCGCTGACGATCAATCTCGTAGAATACCATCTGACTGAAACTATACGACTTGTTGTAAGTCAATGCGGTCATTGCAGATTGCATATCGCACCCATACCATCCGAACCAGCCTTGCGACCAGACATGCACACAATCAACACGTGCATTAAGAATCTCCACTGGTCCAACAGAAAACCCTTTCGCCGTTGTGAATCTCCCAACGGACCCGAATACCCCATACGAAGAAAAACTCTGTTTCTGAAAGTAGCAGAGTATTCAGTAGGATCCTGAGTGGTTTCAACCCCGAACTTTAGAGCTTCCCAGATCTGATTGGCCGAGAACTGCACCACTTGATTGTTCACTGTAGCACGCATAACTGGAGGTTCAACCCGACAATCATATTCCATCGTCCTCCAAAAGTCTTCAATGTTTGGAAGAGATATCGGTTGAGTAGCTGTAATAGCATGAAAAATACGTGAACGAATGAGAAACGAGATGATCTCCGTAAATCCTTCGGTTCCACGACTATCCGGATCCAAAGTGATATACATGTTGTGACCCGGAAAGAACTGTCGCTTATCACCATCACCTTCGTCACCACCTATACCACCAGCACCAGCCACAGCAGCCATATCTGCAAAAATAAACGAGCTGAGTTAGAAAAATATGGAATACAACTTACAACTGTTGGTGCATTTTGTGACCATCACTTTGCAATTCTGACCAGCGGAGACAAAGTGGTGAAGTTAAACAACTTCACCATCGGCGAAGTTAGAACAACTTTGCCATTGGCGAAGTTAGGACAACTTCGCCTACAGGCCCAAGCCAAAGCCCGCGAAGTTGGTTTATCTATATATATGTGTCTCATGTTTAGGGTTTAGTATTCAGAAAAAGTGAGAGTATTTTGTGTAGCTGTCATTGTTTTGAGAGAAACAGATAGAGAGTGTCGTGTGGGCAGACCCGAGGTAGAGCTCACCTCGGGTCGGCCGTATTTTGTTTTCGTTCGGTATGTAATGTGGTTTGAATATTATATAAAGGATCTGCAGATTCGTTTATCCCATTCGCGTGTTTGTTTGTGTGTAATCGTGTTCTTCGTCTACAACACCGTAAACGAGTCTAGGAGGATTCCGCACTCCTAGACATCGTGCGGATCCCGTATCGATAAGCGACGCCTCGGGGGTACCTAAAAGTGGTATAAGAGCCTTAGGCTCTTATGCTATGGTTCGAGATATGCGTTTTGGTGTTTTTGGCACGTTTCAGATCTATTTTTGTTCAGAACATCCGTAAATGGCGAAGTTGTCGCTAGGGTTTTGGCGAAGTTGAGGGTTTTGGCGAAGTTGAGGTTTTGGCGAAGTTAAAGAATGGCGAAGTTATTAGGCGAAGTTAGCGAAGTTATAACTGGGCGAAGTTATTGGGAGCGAACTTAATGAGGCAATGTTAAGGGCGAAGTTGACAGGAGAAGTTATGCAATGTTCACCAGTTGGTCAGACTTCTGATATGCTAAAGGTCAGATTAACGATATGTTTTCCTTTCCTCCGACGTTCAAGATATGGTATTCCAAAAAAAATAAAAAAAAGAAGAGTATTTTCGGGAAATTATCTTGAACGAAAATTTTAATATGTCATTCATATGAAGAGAGGATCATTGGGGAAAATTTGGTGATAATATTTTTGTTAGGAGTTTTCGTCCGAATGGTCAGGTTTACACGATTATTGTGAGACCGAAAACGTTGTTCCGACAAAGAGTGAAAATTGGTATCTCTTGGTCTTACGTGCGAACAAATACGGGTCAACTATGTATATGGATTTGAAGTTACGAATGGGATATTTATTGAAACTGGATATTGACACATATTTGGTTATTTGGGTGATTCGACAAAATTATTTTTGGGCCAAGAAATAATTATTGTTCGAGGTTGACCAACTGAAGAAAGTCAAATTTTGTTCGGGTTTTCGTCATTATTGGATCGTGGCCAAAGCATATTATTTATGTTATTTTCAAGGCGTTCGAGACTTGGATCCTGAAAACGTGGGATACGAATATCCGAGATGCTTATTTATTAAGGTGAAAATTTTTGAACAAGTTAGATTTAGTCGGTAATTAAATTGTTTAAGCTCTCAACCTGAAAATGTGGCATACGAGTATCTGGGATACTTATTTATTAGGGGTGAGCTACTTAAATAATTTAATTCTCGGAAATAATAAGAAAGTCATTTGATCGTTATCCCTGGTGATTGAAGATACTTCGGATATTTATGGTCATGTGTGTTAGATTCTGTCAAGGTGGTTTTGTGATGAGACTGATCACTTGCTGTTGAGTAGTTGAAGTTTGAACCTTATCTTACTAACCGAATGGTTGGGATGATCGATTAGGCACCAGGATGCAGGTCAAAGATCTCGATCGATATAGTTCGGAGGGGCTTACACTGAAGGGGAGATCTGATGTGGACGACGTCTGGTGATTGGTAGATTTGTGAAGCTACAAGACAGTTTCAGACACTGCTGGTTGAAGACAGGATTGATGTTGCATGTATATGTGAAGTTCAAGCTTGAAGATCACAGTGTAATCGAGTCCTACCAGAAGAACACAGAAGATCAGCCGTTAAGGGGGAGTCTGTTGGTGCATGTTTTGTAACAGATGATCTTTAGTGTTTGATAGAATTGAGAGCAACGGTTAAGAGGAGTCTGTTGGTGCATTTTGTGACCGTCGCTATGCAATTCTGACCAGCGGAGACGAAGTGGTGAAGTTAGAACAACTTCGCCTACAGGCCCAAGCCCAAGCCCGCGAAGTTGGTTTATCTATATATATGTGTGTCATGTTTAGGGTTTAGTATTCAGAAAAAGTGAGAGTATTTTGTGTAGCTGTCATTGTTTAGAGAGAAACAGATAGAGAGTGTCGTGTGGGCAGACCCGAGGTAGAGCTCACCTCGGGTCGGTCGTATTTTGTTTTCGTTCGGTATGTAATGTGGTTTGAATATTATATAAAGGATATGCAGATTCGTTTATCCCATTCGCGTGTTTGTTTGTGTGTAATCATGTTCTTCGTCTACAACACCGTAAACGAGTCTAGAAGGATTCCGCACTCCTAGACATCGTGCGGATCTCGTGTCGATCAGCGACGCCCCGGGGGGACTTAAAAACAACTTCGTTGATATGATAGTGGCGAAGTTGTAGATTTGGTGAAGTTTGTTACTTCGCTTGAGATGCAACTTCGCTTGGTATGTAAAGGTTTAACACAGTTTGTAACATAGTTTACAATACACGAGCGAAGAAGGAGTTATTGGACAAATGAGTTTATGCAGCGAAGTTCTGTTGTGAGCGAAGTTAGGGTTAAATTCGCCAAGACCTAACTTCGCTGTATAAACGGTGCAATTTAAAGAATTCTGTCAAGTTGAAAAATGGACAATCAGAGAATGACAGTTGGTAAGAGAAAGTGCTATTAAGGTTGTGAATGACCAGAGAACACCAAAACAATCTCAAACCGATGATGATTAGTGTCTTAAGGGTTTCTCATGAAAACTGGTTTAAATATGACATTGTGTAACAGATTAACAGCCGAAAGCTTAAATTATGAAACAATAGAGGCCGTAGAACCTTATCAGTAGATGAGAAACAGATTTTGAAGATGTTGATTCAATGAGTAAGTTCTCCTAGGGTTTAAGATGAAAAGGTTTGACCAAATTTTGACCTTGCCTGCCTTTTTTACTGATAAAGAAAACCCAGTGGCGAAGTTATGATAACTTCGCCCTATAGTTAAGTTCGCTATGAGCTTAAGTTTGCCATAGTGAAGTTTAAATTAAACATGATCAAAAACGAGTAACCAGGATTGTAATTCAAACCCAAAGAAGATAACCCATAGAGCTTACTACATAGCTAAAGTAAATAAAAGGACGGGATCAAATTTCAGTCTTTCCTAAACCCTGCATGTTTTTGAAAAGATCCGAACAGGAATCATACCGATTAAGAGGCTGTCACACGGATTCATGTTCAGCGTTATTATGATATAGCGAAATAGGTTGTAGGCAGGTATAAAACGTAGCATGGTTTTAATTGCATATGTGATACGGATTATGTTCAATTAAGCTCAAAATTTAGATGGACATCACTTGATAAATTGTGATGCCTCCTATCTATTCTCAAGGTGTATTTGGCTTTCCCCAGATCACCCCGATTTGACTTTGACCCGTAGTGTCTGATCAAACATTATACACGATTCATCTCCTCAACACTTACAAATTGCTTTCACAAGACTCAGTCGATGCTATATCCTTGATATTTGTGACTTGATGAACTTTGTAAGACATAATAAAACATTTTTTTTAAACTATATCGAATGCCGGCAAGTCCCGAATCTGGATCACTGCAGAAAACTAACACAATCTTCGCGGAGATCAAGACACTCACGGGCTCGTGTATGACTGGGTAATCACTTTTCCGCCTATCATTCGGAGAGATATATGTGGAGACATACACATTTCAAAATGACTCTCCACAGTAAATCGAGTAAGTTTAGTTTGTATTACATCTACTTTTACGCACCATAGAAAGCTACCATACCATACAATGACTGTTCTAGAGTCTTTTAGGCCTAATAACTTCACCGGTTAGGCACACAAAATCAGTTTATCTATCACCTTCCGAGGTTGGATCATTTTTCAATTTTAACACCAATTTTGAAACTTCGTGCGAAGTTATAGACTGAAAAAAATATATCATTTCCCAAATATTTTTTTATATTCAGACACCTGATCAATTCGAAGTCTTTAGGTAAACGGCTATCCTGAAAATCCAGTGGTTTAGCAGGACCAACCACCTATGAATATGTGTCCTTCCGACTAAGTATAATCGACATAATTTTCAGCGAAGGAATAAAAACTCATCATAAACCGCTCCGATTGCTTTCAGTTATTAGGTTAATGGCTATCCTTGTAATCTGCAAGTAGATGCAAGGACCAAAGATATTCAAGAATATGTCCTTCAATCTTAAGCTACCGACATAATTTTCAGCGATAGTGATGTTTTTTTTGTTTTTTTAAATAACACAAAGAAAACAAGGTTACTCGGGATTGATCATCCCGTTAAGCTCAACAAGGTTTTGAAAACGGGATCGGTCAAACGCTTTTGTAAAATGATTAGCAAAATTATCTAGTGAATCAACCTTTTCAAGCACGATTAATTTCTTCTCAGCACAATCCCGTATAAAATGATGACGAATGTCAATAAGTTTAGTTTTACTATGTTTAACGGGATTGTTAGTTACTGAGATTGCAACAGTTTTATCAATGCAAATAGGAGTTTGAGTGAAATTCAGACCATAATCGCGCATTTTTTATTTAATCCATAAAACATGGGAGCAGCAGTTTGATGCTGCCATGTATTCTGCTTCGCAGGTGGATATGGCTACAGAGGTCTGCTTTTTGCACTGCCATGACACCAATCTTCCTCCAAGAAACTGACAACCACCTATTGTTGATTTTCTATTCTAATTGCATCCTCCATAGTCGGAGTCGGTGTAGGCTACCAGATCCAGATCTCCTCTTTTTGGATACCAAAGACCCAGCTTAGGCTTTCCTTTAATATACCGCAAAATTCTCTTTACTCCCTTCATGTGCGATTCCTTGGGGTTGGCCTGAAAACGAGCACAAAGACAAACTGCAAACATAATATCAGGTCTAGAAGCAGTTAAATACATTAAAGAACCTATAATTTCTCGACACTAAGTGGGATCCACATCTCCATCACTTTCGGAATCAGCACCTAGTTTGTGGTTGACACAGACTGGAGTGTCAAACGGGGTGGAGTCGTCCATCTTAAAACGCTTGAGGACATCGTGAACATATTTAGTCTGATGAATGAACATGCCATCCTTCTTCTGATCTACCAGTAAACCCAAAAAGAAAGTTAATTCACCCATGGCGCTCATCTCAAACCTTTTCTTCATGACTGCTTCAAACTCCTGACACATAGAAATTTTTGAGGCATCAAAGATGATGTCGTCCACAAAGACCTGGAAGAGAAGAAAATCACTCCCATTCCTCTTTACAAACAAAGTACTATTGATCTTTCCTCTCTCAAACCCATTTTCCAGAAAGTAATCTGACAGAGTTGCGTACCAAGCTCGTAGGGCCTGATGTAGGCCTTATAAAGCTTTGCTGAGCTTGTACACATGATCAGGAAAGTCTGGGTTAGGGAAACCCGGAGGTTGCTCGACATATACCACTTCATTGACCTTTCCATTTACAAACTCACTTTTAACATCCAACTGAAACACTTTCATCTCTTTGTGTGCCGCAAGGCCAGGAACAGTCGAATTGCCTCCAATCTTGCCACAGGAGCAAATACTTCATTGTAGTCGATCCCTTCTTGTTGGTTGAACCCTTTGACAACTAATCTTACCTTGTTACGAATGATTACCCCTTTCTCATCTCTCTTGCATTTGAAAACCCATTTCGTACCGATTGTAGTCACATCTCGTGGTTTTTCAACCATATGCCATACTTCCATTTTTTCAAACTGTGCCAGTTCTTCTTGCATGGCTTCTACCCACGAGCTATCCTTTAATGCCATCTGATAGTTCTTTGGTTCAATCTGAATGATGTAGCACGCATACAAGCATTCATTCATAATACCAGTGTCTTTAATGCCTGCATACACACATGTGTTTTCTTCCACACTACTTCTGGTTCGCACACCATCAGAAGGGTTACCAATCATGTTCACCAGGGGATGATTCTTGTGGATCCTAGTAGTTTGAACGGGATCCACTTGTAAGTTTTCTTCAAGATTTGAAGAGAGTTCATCGGAGATGTGTTGAGTATGAAACGGATTGAAAAAGTCATCTTCACTCGAAACAGCTGGAGTTTCAACGCCATTAGGAGTGGTAGATTGTTTTTTATTGCACTGCGGACGATGCATGTTGGTCTCTTCTTCATGAATAGCATCTGAGTGGCCATTCTTTCACTTGTGTCTGCAAGATCCAAGTAAGGCAAATTAAAAGATTTAAATAACTTATCATAGTCGAAGGCCTCGGCTGGTCCATGCTAGGCTTCGGTGATTTGTAACTAGTAATGTCAGTGTTATAGACCACCTCAACCTTGTTGTTCGATAAATTAAAGACTCTTATGTTTGGTGTCCCAACTACGTTGCCAACCAAGATACATTCGTCAGCTTTTTCACCAAATTTTGAGTTAGTTTTTAATATCGAACAAGGGGACCCAAAAGGTTCAAGACCTTTCAGATTTGGCTTTCTACCATGCATTAGTTCATAACAGGTTTTATTTAATCTTTTTACAGTTAAAATACGATTAAGGATATAACAGGCTGTGGCAACAGCCTCAGCCCAGAACATCACGGGAAGTTTAGCGTCTGCCAGCATAGTCCTGGCCCCTTCGATTAGAGTTATGTTCTTCCTTTCAGCTACACCATTTTGTTGCGGAGTATATGGTGCACTAAACTGATGTTCAATCCTTTTATGCAAACAAAACATCTCCTTTTGATAGTTCTTGAATTCTGTGCCATTGTCAGTTCTGATGAACTTGACCATTCCCCCAACAATATTTTCCACTTTGGTAATCAAGTTAATTACCAACTGAACTGTTTCATCTTTTGTCTTCAGAAAATAGACCCATGAGTAACGCGAGTAATCATCAGTCACAACCAAGCAATATGACGTGCCACCTAGAATTTTGACATTTACGGGACCAAACAGATCCATGTGAAGCAATCCAGAATAGTGACAATTGAGTTAACCCTTTTGGAGTGATGTGGTTTCTTGTGCTGCTTTTCTTTCTTGCATGACACGCATTGATCTTCAAAGTTGAAACTATTTAAAGGAACCCCCAGTACCAGTCCATTCTTCACAATATAATTCATCTTTCGAAGTTGGATATGACCCATTCTTTGGTGCCACAGTTCCGACTCAGACTCCGTTTCTTTTGACAATAGACACGATTCTTCCGTCGCCATCTCTGTTGACCGCATGTCCGTTACATATGTATTTTTCTCTCTTGGAGCTTTCATCACAATCCAGGTTTCTGGGATCTTGAAACCAGGATAAAGCACGAGAGCCTCATCTTTTGTAAAATGCACAGTGTACTCTTTGTCACATATCTGAGAGACACTCAAGAGATTGTGTTTTAACTCTTCCACAGAATTAACCTTCTTCAACTTTATTCTCCCATTTGTAACCATACCGATTCCAGAAATTTTTCCTCCACTTTCTCTTGCAAAACTAACCCTTCCTCCTTGAACAGCTTTCCAAATCACGTAACAATTTCTTGTTACCTGTCATGTGCCGGGAACAGCCACCGTCGACAACCCACATGTTGTTCACAGCCCTATTAGACTGTTCCCACACAGCTATAGAAACGAATTAAAAAGGAGGGACCCAAGACTGCTAGTCTTGGGTTGATCAAAACTGTTAAACGGTATCCAACTCCTTGGCTGCCTAAATTTCCTTTGAGGGAAGTTTCCATTTTAGCTGAATGGAGGATATCTAGAAAACTAGTTATGAGGCCATCCAAACATCCTTGAGTTTCTAGCATTCTTGGATTCAAAATTAACTGATCTGTGATTTCTTTGGAAAAAGTAAGGTTGGTTTCTCTGAAATCTTGAATTTGTCCAACGATTAAAGTTGGAGGCATTATTATTTTTACCAGCATCGGTTTTAAAGTGCGTTTTATTCTCAGTTTTAGTTGGCTTCATATTTCTAGAATTTCCCCTTTTTAAAGGACAGTCATTGACAAGGTGTCCTATCTTGTTACACCTAAAACAACTCCTGTTAAGACAACTAGTGTCCATCCGAACGTTCGTTTCGGGAGTTGTAGCAGAAGATGAGGCTGTGTTACTGACAGGTTGTCTCATATAGGGAAGAACAAATGGGTTTAAAGAAGATTTATTTTCATCAAATACATAACTTTCCCCCCTTTTGAGTAACACAACTTCATCATCTTTGTTGACAGAGTCGACGGACTTTTCAGAATTTGAACCTTGACTTGTGATAGGAGAATTTGTCTGAACAGATTCGTTAGTACTAACGTTACTATTGCCTTGATTGACTTTAACGGGTACCGTGTTGACTTTCACATTACCCGTTAAAGTCTGATCAGTTTCAACACTCTTAGATGGCTGATTATAGGGATTATAAGTGTAATTATTATTGAAAGGTGGTGGAACTTCATTGTATCCAATTCCCCCTTTGTTTATAAGGGAATGTTGAACACTTAGGGCATGATCAAGCATCATGGAGGAATTCCTAAATTGTTCAAGCTTCCTATTTAATTCCACCACTTTTACTTGGTAATCAGCTATCTGTTTATCCTTTTCAGCTATAATTTTAGTCTTTTCTTCCACGACTTCATAGCTTAGATCAATGACTTGAATTTTCTCAGCAAGAGTGGCCTTAAGGCTTCTTATATCTTTTTTACTAGCTTTTGTTTTGACCGAGAAACTATTTTCCTTATTTTTAGAATAGTGATGTTCCTCTTTCAATGTTTTTAATTCTTTATCCAAGCTAACATATTGATCAGTTAAAGCATTTAATTGTTCAGACAATTTCTCACATTGTTCACACAGAGATTCCGAACATACCTCTGAGAGCTGATCGTTCACTTCTGCCATGTACGCTTGATTCTCCACTGACTCTTTGTCACATCTTCCACTCTCGATGTTTACCAAATTTGCTTGTTCAATTACCTCCTCAACTTGTATATTCCAGTTATACCCATCGTTCTGTTGAGACATCATAGCCTTTATTTCATTTCCACCCGCATTCTGTTGAGTAGGCCCGTTCTGACTTCGTTCGACTCTTTCATTTGTACACTCTCTAACGAAGTGTCCATTTTGTTGACAGTTGTAGCAGCGAACCTTTGACTTGTCGAACCCCGGTCTCTTTCCAACGAACATTCTACCAGTCTTCTTCATAAACCTCTTCACCCTTCTTACAATCATTGCCATTTGCCACTGCAGATCCATTTCTTCCATGTCATCAGCATCTATTTGATCATAGTCCTCATCCAAGGTTGCAGGGTCGACTATCTTTCCTTTGATGTAATTCTCATATGAGGCGATGAAAGAGGCATAAAGAGCAAATTGTTGTTCAGCTAATTTCACACTCATAGGCATCTGTGAGTAATTCTTGCTAGAAGCACTGGCTGAGGAGTTACCAGTTGAGGACTGAGGTTTTGACGAGCTACTTCCACCCGCTACAAAGCGTATGTCACCATCCATATTCATCACCATATGACCATCTTGAGTAGAGTGTGGTTCGCCTCCTGAGTAATACGCAGTAGATTCTGATTTAGAGCTTGAGTTTGGAGACCCTTTTGCACCATACATTCCTGAACCTGATCTGTAGGAGTCTCTTTCCTTATCATTTTTAGCTCATAATTACGTAACTTATTGACCACCGTTTCCAAATCAAAGGTTTCAAACTCTTTATTATCTCTCATCAAAACTGTGTATATATTCCATTTTGGTGGGAGAGCATCCAGAAGCTTTTCTACAATTTCAAGCTCTGTGTACTTCAAAGAGTACTCAATTCTGTGATCAAGGGATAGTATCTTGTGATGATGTCATCAAGTGACTCATTCTTAAAGCCCTTGAACACCGAGAATTGAGTTTTCAACAATTTTGACTTTGAGTTACGAATCCCGACATTACCTTCATAGCGATTCTCAAATGCTTCCCATAATTCTCTGGCAGACTTGTACTTTCTGAAAGTATGTAGAATCTCTTGAGGTAGTGCCATGGTGATTGCAGCTAGTGCTTTACTCTCAGCCTCATACATTTTCTTTTCATCATCCTCCATCTTATTGTACTTCTTAAGCTGCTCTCGACCTTCGAACATAGCTGTTGGAGGAATGTACCCATCTTGAATGCAGACCCACATTTTTGCATCTTGATACTTCACATACTGCTCAAACCTATCTTTCCACGCAACAAAATTAGTTCCTTTAAATAGTTTTGGAGCTTTAGTTGCTGAACCAGCTTCAACTTCCATCTTTACTAGTTCGGTGATGTTTATCGAAGTCATACTATTAACTTCGCTGACCTGTTAACTTCGCTGACCTGGTAACTTCGCTGACCTGGTAACTTCGCTTACCTGGTAACTTCGCTAACCTTGTAACTTCGCTGACCTGGTAACTTCGCTGATGTTATATCTTCGCTGAAACCCTAGTTCAGTATGACGGAAACTTCGCTGGGTGATCAGCGTTGATTTCCAGATCTGATTCTTTGATTCTGAAGGTGGTGGGAGTGACAAGGAGGTGTGATTTGGAGGGTATTGTTGAGAAACGAACAAAAGAACGGTATTTTAACGTGAAACAATTCCGTGAAAAGTCTAACAGAATAACCAAAACACTCGAGTGATAATTTTGAACCACACAATCACGAGCAAATGCTCTGATACCAATTGTAGGTTCCCAGCCGGATCTACACAGGAGTATCTCGTAACACGAGGGTGCGGAATCCCCTACGTATACGATATGAGTGTTTATACAAGTAATCGTTGAATGACACAAGACACACGTATACACAAAGGAATACTTGTTATATTGCAATATAGAGAACCAAAGATAAGAAACACATAACACCACTTGCTACAAAACTCAGCTGTTCAACTTTTTTCCAAATGCCGAAGTTAGGGTTATATATAATGACAACTTCACATAACATACTAGGCGAAGTTGTCCCTAACTTCGCTTACTAAACAAGTTCGCCAATAACAAAAAGCAAACTAACAAGTTCAACAAGATAAGAACAATGTAACGATTACAGACACGATAAACACGAGATAAATGAACTACTGGCATCATGCACCAACAGACTCCCCCTTGGCAGTAGCTTCATATCTCTAACACTTTCTCCGTGTCTAGTAATCCAAAAAGCACGTACCCACCGTCTTCAAGCATGAACGCCCTGTCTCACACAACTGAGACAACCCTCTGGTATTTCTTCGCTTCTTCTTTCCAAGCAGGTATATAGAAAATCTTCTTATCATTGAGTACCTGCAAATCAGCTTGAGATAAATTAACCAAGTGCATTGGATCATACACTCTTAAGATATCCTTTTCGTCTTCATCTTCCATCACCGCTTCAGCAGTCTGGCAATCAACATACCACCACTTGATATCCTTCAACACATCCTGGGGCATAAGTGTTGGTGCATGATGTCAGTAGTTCAGTATATAGTGTCTGTAATCGAGTTGTTTGGATTTGTGTTTTGTATGTAAGCGAAGTTCTCACAAGTTCGCTGATATAGGCGAACTTGTGGAACAAGCGAAGTTAGGAACAACTTCGCCTGAACATGCCAGGCGAAGTTGTCGTCTGATATATATGTATCGTATCGGCTAGGTTTAGTAATCGATTCATTGTATCGAGTTTACGAGTTTGTGTGATCAGTGAATCACGTGTTTCCAGTTGCAATACAACGAGTCTTTGTTTATTGTAACGTGTGTTTAATCGTGTTAACGTATATCGTCTTCTATGCTCGTAACGTCTTACGTAGGGATTCCGCACCTACGTAGAACGAGATATTCCGTGTAGATCCGGCTGGGAACCTACAATTGGTATCAGGGCTTTTGCTCATGATTGTGTGGTTCGGGATTATCACGCGGGTGTAGAAATCGTTCCGTTCGACTATTCGTGGGACGAGTTTACCGAGTTTTTGTGTCCTACTCACCTCCCACCATCATAAACAACCCATTACACCTTCGCATACCTCGCAAAATCCAGAAATCAAACCTGCAAAATCATCGTGTTCATCAGGCGAAGTTGCCGTCACTGTTAGTAGGGTTTAGGCGAAGATATAAGGTTAAGCGAAGTTATCCACAACTTCTCCTACCTCACAAGTTCGCTTATCTCAAGCGAAGTTACCCACAACTTCGCCTACCTTCACAAGTTCGCTTAACTTAAGCGAAGTTATCCACAACTTCGCCAAATCAGGCGAATTTTAAAAGGGAGCGAAGTTCAGAATCATCGAAGTTCAGACTTAAGCGAAGTTATCCACAACTACGCCTACAGTACTGTTAAGAATAAAATTTTTGTTTTTCGGATTTCTTTGTGTTTCGTGAAAGATGACTTCAATAAATATTACGGAACTGGTGAAGATGGAAGTGGAAGCGGGTTCAGCTACTAAGGCACCGAAGATGCTTAAGGGTACCGATTTCGTGGCTTGGAAGGATCGGTTTGAACAGTATGTTAAGTACCAAGATGCTAAGATGTGGGTGTGCATACATGATGGATACATTCCACCAACTGCTTTGTATGAGGGTCGTGAACAGATAAATAAATACAATAAGATGGAAGAAGAAGAAAAGAAAATGTATGAGGCTGAAAACAAAGCTCATGCAGCGATAACAATGGCTCTTCCACAAGAGATTCTTCACACCTTCAGGAAGTATAAAACTGCCAGAGAGCTTTGGGAAGCACTTGAAAACCGATTTGAGGGTAATGTGGGGATTCGTGCATCAAAGATTAAACTTCTCAAAACCCAATTCTCGGTGTTTAAGTATCTGAAGAATGAATCACTTGATGATATCATCACGAGATATTATCATCTGATGACCGAACTCAGCAATTATTCCATTGCTTACAAAGAAGATGAGATCGTTGAAAAGCTTCTTGATGCTCTCCCACCGAAATGGGAGATGTACACTGTCTTGATGAGAGAAGACAAAGAGTTTGCCGACTATGACTTGGAAACATCAGTCAACAAACTACGAACTTTCGAACTTAACATGGTTCGAAAAGAGACACCAACTGATCAGGTTCAGGATCTAGGAATGTATGGTGCAAAAGTTAACTCAAGTTCAAGTTCGAAGTCTGAATAATCTGCTTACTACTCAAAGGGAGACTCGGGCGCTAACTCAACACATGAAGGTCATGTATCTCTCAACATGAATGGTGATGTGTGTTTTGTAGCTGGTGGATCAAACGCTTCTAAACCTCAAGCAACCAAGAGTAGTTTTTCTTCAAGTGTTCCTAACAACAACTACTCTAAGATGCCCATGAGTGTTAAATCTGCTGAACAACAGTTTGCTCTCTATGCATCTTTCATTGCTTCGTATGAAAATTACATTAAGGGTAAGATTGTTGATCCTGCAACTTTGGACGAAGACTATGATCAGATCGATGCTGATGATCTGGAAGAGATGGATCTGCAGTGGCGGATGGCGATGATTGTGAGAAGAGTTAAGAGGTTTATGAAGAAGAGAGGTAGAAAGTTTGTTGGTGAAAGACCAGGTTTTGACAAGTCAAAGGTGCGATGTTATAACTGTCAACAAAATGGACACTTTGCGAAAGAGTGCACAAATGAACGTGTAGAACGCAGTCAAAACAGGTCTACACAACAGAGTGGGGGTGGTAATGAAAATAGAGCCATGATATCCAGACAGAATGGGGAATACAACTGGAACCTGCATGTTGAAGAAGTGTTCGAACAGGCCAATTTGGCGAACATCGAAACTGCAGATAGTGAGAAAGTGACTGGCGAAAATGAAGCTTACATGGCAGAAGTGACAGACCAGCTCTTCGAGGTAAGTACCAAACTCCCTTGTACTAAATGTGAAAATCTGTCTGAACAATTGACAACTATAACTGATCAGTTTGTTAGTTTGGATGCTCAATTTAAAACATTAAAAGAAGATCATCATTTCACTAAAGCTAGAGAAAACAGTTATAAGGTAAAAATAAAAGCTAGTGAGAAAGATATTAGAAGTCTTAAAGCCAGTCTAGCTGAGAAAATACAAGTAATTGATCTTAGCTATGAAGTGTTAGAAGAGAAAACCAAACTAATAGCTGAAAGAGATAAACAGATAGCTGATCACCAGGTGAAAGTGGTGGAACTAAACAGGAAACTTGAGCAATTTAGAAATTCCTCCGCTATACTTGATCACCTCGTTAGTGATCAAGGTTCCCCAGTTAAAAGGGGAGGAATTGGATATCATGAAGTTCCACCACCTTACAATCATAATTACACTTATGATCCTAGTAATCAGAAATCTGTTGATGTTGACATTGGTCAGACGGTTCCGGTTAAGGTTACTATTAAAGAACCAGAAGTTAGTAAAGGCAAAACAAGTAAGCCTGTTTCGAATGTTAAGATTTCTGTTCGTAGTCCTGTCTCATCAAACTCGAACAAGTCATCCGAGTCGAGTGAGACAAAAGAAGAGGCAGTATTACCAAAACATGGAGAGGAACATAAATCAAATGAAAAGAATTCTCCACTAAACCCGTATGTCCCACCATATGTGAGACAAACGGGCAGTAATGCAGCCTCAACATCTAAAACTACTATTGAAAAGAAAGTTGAACACAGGAGTTGTTTCAGATGTAATCAATTAGGACACCTAATTGCTGATTGCCCTCTGAAGCATAGATTCAGAGGTATGAGGTCTTCAAAAACTGAGAATAGAACTAACGGTAATCACTATAATGGTAAAAATGAAAACTCATCAAAGTTCAGACATTGGACTAATCCAGGTTTTCAAAGAAATCGATCTCAGTTTTTCACTGCTAACAACCAAACCATAAGTAATAATTCATTTAATTCACGAAGGTTTGGATGGCCTCATAGTCAATCTACAAGAAGGTATCCTTTTAGGACTTACCAAAATTATTCTGATACTAACTTTGGACAGCCAAAGTACGGGATGTATCGACCCAAGACCAATAGGTCTTGGGTCCCCAGATTTTAATCCTCTGCTTTAATCGTGCAGGAACAGTTGAACAGGGCTGCAAACAATCTATGGGTTGTGGATAGCGGCTGTTCCCGGAACATGACGGGTAACAAGAGTTTGTTACACGAATGGAAACCTGTTCAGGGAGGAAGAGTGAGTTTTGCTAGAGAGAGCGGTGGAAGGATTACTGGAATTGGGACGGTGACTAATGGTAAAATGACGTTAGAGAAAGTGAATTTTGTTGAAGAACTGAAGCATAATCTGCTGAGTGTGTCTCAGATTTGTGACAAAGATTATAATGTGCACTTTACCAAGAATGAGGCGATTGTACTGTATCCTGGTTTCAAGATACCAGAGGAATGGATTGTAATGAAGGCTCCAAGGGAAAAGAATACATATGTTATGGACATGAGGTCGACTGAGATGGCAACAGAAGAATCGTGTATTCTGTCAAAAGCAACTGAATCGGAGTCCGAGTTATGGCATCGAAGAATGGGGCATATTCATCTTCGGAAAATGAACTACATTGTCAAGAATGGGCTGGTGCTTGGTGTTCCCTTGAAAAATTTCAACTTTGAAGACCAATGCTTATCGTGCAAAAAGGGAAAGCAACACAAGAAATCCCATCACACCAAGAAGGTTAATTCAATAGTCAGTACCCTAGACCTACTTCACATGGATCTCTTCGGTCCCGTGAATGTAAAAAGCCTAGGTGGAACATCATATTGCTTGGTGATCACTGATGATTTCTCTCGATACTCTTGGGTATATTTCCTGAAGTCAAAGGATGAAACGGTTCAAATGGTAATAAATTTGATTACCAAGGTTGAGATATTATGGGGAAAAGGGTTAAATACATCAGGAGTGACAATGGGACAGAGTTCAAAAACTATCAGATGGAGATCTTCTGCTTACAGAAAGGGATAGACCACCAGTACAGCGCTCCGTATACTCCGCAACAAAATGGAGTGGCTGAAAGGAAGAACAGAACGTTAATTGAAGGAGCTAGAACCATGCTGGCTGATTCGAAACTTCCTGTGGTGTTCTGGGCTGAAGCTGTTGCAACAGCCTATTATATCCTTAATAGAGTCTTAACTGTTAAAAGATTGAATAAAACATGTTATGAACTTATGCATGGGAGAAAGCCCAACTTGAGTGGTCTCGAACCATTCGGGTCCCCGTGTTCGATATTAAAGACAAATTCTAAATTTGGTGAAATAGCCGACGAAGGTATTTTAGTCGGATATGTTGTTGGGACTCCCAACAGACGAGTCTTTAATACATCGACCAGCAAGGTTGAGGTGGTGTGTAACACTGATATCACAAGTTACAAATCACCAAAACCAAGCACGGGACCCGCTGGGGTTTTCGACTATGATAGGCTTTTTAAATCTTTTAACATGCCTTACTTGGATTGTGCAGAAGTTGATGAGAGAATAGCTACGAAGATGCTTTATGATGAGGAAGAAAATGTTGTGCAAAGACCGCTGTACGATGAATGTCAGCCTTCCTCGTCAAATACTGTCGATACCTCTGCTGCCTCTACAGAAGAGGAATTCTTCAATCCGTTTCACTCTCAACAACAATCACCCATTGATGAGCTACCTTCGAACCTGGAAGACAATCTGCAAGTCAGTTCGGTTCCGACTACGAGATTTCACAAAAATCACCCTTTGGAGAACGTGATAGGTGATCTGTCCGATGGTGTACAAACAAGACAAAGCTTGAATGAGCACACCTGTGTTTACACAAGCATTAAAGATACGGGCATAATCAACGAATGCTTGTACACCTGCTTCATCAGCCAGATTGAACCAAAGAACTATCAAATGGCTCTCAAGGACAGCTCGTGGGTCGAAGCCATGCAAGAAGAGTTAGCCCAGTTCAAGAAGATGGAGGTATGGAATTTGGTTGCAAAACCGAAGAATGTGCATGCGATTGACACCAAATGGGTTTTCAAATGCAAGAGAGATGAAAAAGGGATAATTATCAGGAACAAGGCAAGGCTGGTTGTAAAGGGCTTTAATCAGCAAGAGAGGATCAACTACAATGAAGTGTTTGCTCCGGTGGCGAGATTAGAAGCGATTCGATTGTTTTTGGCATTTGCTGCACACAAGGAGATGAAGGTGTTCCAGTTAGACGTGAAGAGTGCGTTTCTAAACGGTAAAGTCGATGAGGTAGTGTACGTTGAGCAACCTCTGGGTTTTACTGACCCAGACTTTCCTGATCACGTGTACAAGCTAAGTAAAGCGCTATATGGGCTACATCAGGCCCCTCATGCCTGGTACTCAAATTTATCCGATTACTTGCTTGAGAATGAATTTGAAAGGGGAAGGATAGATAGTACACTGTTCGTTAAGAGAAATGGAAGAGACTTTCTTCTTGTTCAAGTCTACGTGGACGACATCATCTTTGCTGCATCAAAAGTCGCCATGTGTCAGGAGTTTGAAGCCATCATGAAACAGAGGTTTGAAATGAGTGCTATGGGTGAACTAACTTTCTTTTTAGGATTGCAGGTTGATCAGAAGAAAGATGGGATGTTCATTCATCAGACTAAGTATGTCCATGATGTTCTCAAATGCTTCAAGATGGAGGACAGCACTCCATTTGATACTCCAGTTTGCGTCAACCATAAATTGGGTGCTGATTCAGACAACGATGCAGACGTGGACCCAACCCAATATCAGGCAATCATAGGTTCTTTAATGTACTTAACTGCTTCTAGACCTGATATTATGTTTGCAGTTTGCCTTTGTGCTCGCTTTCAGGCAAACCCAAAGGAATCTCACTTGAAGGGTGCGAAGAGGATATTGCGCTATCTCAAAGGCAAACCTAAGCTGGGGTTGTGGTACACGAAAGGAGGAGACTTGGAGTTGGTCGCCTACACGGATTCTGATTATGGAGGGTGCAATCAGAATCGGAAGTTAACAACAGGTGGATGTCAGTTTCTTGGAGGCAGATTAGTGTCATGGCAATGCAAGAAGCAGACCTCAGTCGCCATTTCAACCTGTGAAGCAGAATACATGGCAGCATCCAACTGCTGCTCCCAGGTTATTTGGATACAACAGCAATTGCGCGATTATGTTCTGAATTTCACTCATACTCCTTTTTGCATTGATAACACTGCTGCTATCTCAGTAACTAACAATCCCGTAAAGCATAGCAAAACTAAACACATTGACATCCGTCATCATTTTATACGGGATTGTGCTGAGAAGAAATTGATTGTGCTCGAAAAGGTTGATACGTTAGATAATTTCGCTGACTTGTTTACTAAAGCGTTTGACAAAACTTGTTTTCAAAACCTTGTTGAGCTGAATGGGATGATCAATCCTGAGTAACCGTGTTTTTCTTCTTTGTTTAAAAAAAAAAAAACGTCACTATCGCTTAGAATTTTGTCGGTTGCCTCAGTTTGAAGGACATATCTTCGGATATGTTTGGTCCTCATTTCTACTTGTAGAATATGAGGATAGCCATTAACCAGATGACTGAAAGTGACCGGGGTGGTTTATGATGTGTTTTTATTCTTTCGCTGAAAATTAGTCGTTCATACTTAGTTAGAAGGACACATACTTGTATGTGGTCGGTCCAGCTGATCCATTGGATCTTCAGGATAGCCGTTTACCTAAAGACTTCGACTTGATCGGGGCGATAGAAGTTAAATTTTTTTTTTTTGGGAGATGAAATTATTTTTCAAGTTACTACTTCGTAAGAAGTTCCTTTACTATGTTTAACAGAAAATTGATCCAACCTTGGAAAGTGATAGATATACTGATTCTGTGTGCTTAACTAGTGAAGTTATTAGGCCTAAAAGACTTTAGAACATTCATTGTATGTCATGGTAGCTTTTTATGGTGCGTAAAAGTAGAAGTGATACTAACTAAATCTACTCGATTTTACGTGGAAACTCCTTCAGAGTTGTGTATGTCTCCATATATATCTTTCCGAATGATAGGCAGAAAAGCGATTACCCAGTCATACACGAGCCCGTGAGTGTTCTGATTCCCGTGAAGATAGCGTGTCAAGAAACTGCAGTGATCCAGATTCGGGACTTGTAGTTGTTTACTACTCTGAAGTTGTGTAAATACTTAAAAAAAAAAAATTATGTGTTACTAAGACATTCTAGAGCTTATGATGTTAATACTTCTCAATCAAGATGTAAGAAAGAGAACGGGAAGAAGAGTCTAAAGATCGAAGAGTACTTACTATTAAATCAGACACTACGGGTCGAGGTCAACTCGGGGTGACTTGGGGAAAGCCAAATACGCTTTGAGAATAGATAGGAGGCATCATAATCTCTGAGTTGTTGCCCATTTAAGTTTTGAGCTTAATTGAACCTAACTCGTATCACAGAAACGATGAAAACCATTTTAAGTTATTTACCTGCTTACAACCTGTTTCTTAATGTCATAATACAGCTGAACATGGATCTATGTGACAGTCACGTAATTAGTATGATTCCTGTTCGGATCTTTTCTAAAACATGGTAGTCCCTGTCGAGAATGAAATTTGATCCCGTGTACTTTATAGTTAAAATATTTTTCTACTTATGTAGTTGTTTGATTTTATACATGGTTACTTGGTCTTGATTGTATCATTTAATTCTTTAAAGGATGTTTTATAACTTAATTGCAAATTGTTCAAATTATAGGGGTTTGTTTTGTAAAGTTTTATTCCGGCGAACTTATCCATAACTTCGCCTGCAATAGGCGAAGTTATCCATAACTTCGCCGGTATAACTCTGACCCTATATAAAGAAGTTTTAAGGTTAAACTGTTCATTATTTTTAAACCAGCGAACTTGTATCCCCAGTAAACCTAAGCGAACTTACCTCTCGATCAATCTGTGTTTTCATTCTCGATTACTATTCCGATTTAAAGGTGTGTAGGGCTGTAGTATCATATTATCGCCATCATTGACGTTAATCATCGGTCGTTTCGACCCGTTTCATAACCTCCGTATTTCGAAACCTAACCACCCGATTTTCAAACCTTTTTCACGTGGTCGTAATCAAATTAATAGTCTAGATCGTCTCAAAAACATGTGTTTAACAGTCCGCGATCTCCAAATTAACCAAATCACATCATTTGAAAAACTGAACTGTTGCCGATTCATATTCGGCGAAGTTACAGTTTAGGCGAAGTTATCCGTAACTTCGCCTGAGGTTTAACTTCGCCTGATAATTAATTATGTAACAGTATATGAGGCGAAGTTGTGGTTAGGCGAAGTTATCAATAACTTCGCCTGGTCCTTTTAATTTTAATTAACTGTTATCCGGCGAAGTTCAAGTTGAGGCGAAGTTGTTCCCAACTTCGCCTCACCTCTAACTTCGCCTATGCAGAATAAATCATAACTTCGCTCATGGTAAGAGGCGAACTTGTGATTTGCCTTGACGTTTATCTAACTTAGTCTGTTTGTTGCAGAAATGGCAGCTGTAGCTGGAGCAGGCGGTGCAGGTGGTGATGAAGGTGGAGATAACCAACGACAGTTCTTCCCGGGTCATAACATGTACATAACATTAGACCCGGATGCGAGCGGTGTTGATGATTTCCGCGAAATCATCACGTTTCTACTACGCTCGCGTATATTCCACGCGATTACCACAACACTGCCGATATCCTTGCCAAACATTGAGGATTTTTGGCAGACAGTGGAGTATGACTGTCGCGTCGAGCCCCCGGTTATGCGAGCAACGGTCAACAATCAGATTGTTCAGTTCTCATCTGAACAGATCCGGGCGGCTTTGCGGTTTGGAGATGAAACGAGAGACGATCCTACAGATTTTGTGGCTCCATTCCGAGATGGTGCATTTCTGAGGATGGGATATTCTGGTCCTTTGGGGGACACTCAGAGACGCAAGGGGTTCTTGCTAGACCAGTGGCGCTTTCTCATTCATGTGATGATCGTGTGCATGTCAGGGAGAAAGGCTGGTACAGACGGCATGGGAGCGACCATGCAGTCGGCGATGACCGCTCTGACTTACAATA
Organism: Bidens hawaiensis; assembly: GCF_021521415.1. Taxonomy (NCBI): domain Eukaryota; kingdom Viridiplantae; phylum Streptophyta; class Magnoliopsida; order Asterales; family Asteraceae; genus Bidens; species Bidens hawaiensis. Next base: position 2,632 of record NW_027501596.1, on the reverse strand, counting down.
AGCGGTACAGCTTTAGTCAGATGGTATTTTATGAGATAGATCGTCAGAGAAGAGCGGTGGCGCGTGAGAGATTTCTCATGTATCCAAGATTCCTCCAAATGATCTTGAATCATGTTGCTCCCACGCTACCTCAGCGCCGCCCAATCAGATATGTAGAAAGTGTGAGTAAAAGGATCTTCGCCCAGTGCAGATCTTCCAGTGCGAGGAGTAAACCTGAGCCCCGTCCTCGACATACTCCATTATTCGGGTACTTGATCAACCCGGAGTATGTTCCAGCTCGTGGGGACGAGTTTTGGGATCCGGCACCACAACAGGCTGGAGCACCTCAAGCTATACCTGCTGCTCCTGTTGTGTCACCGGAGGAGAATGTAGACCTTGATGCTGCATTTGGTGGTCAAGGCTTCTTTGATATGGAGCAGGTTGATCCTGAAGAAAATGTACAGGTTTCAGTTGAAAGGGTTTCGAGTGTGAATGTGACTAGGGCAGCTACAACGGTGGCTGATTCTGATTCTGATGATGATGTGGATAAAGCGAGATGAATTTTGGTAACTCAAGAACGAATTCATGGGAAAAGAAAGAGAACCGATGATGACAGCGAGTCAGATTATGAGGAAGAAGTACATCAGTTGGTTCGCAGATCAAGAAGGGAACGGGCAGGTGCCGGTTCGGGAGCTGGTGAGAGCTCAAGGGTGGTACGTTTCACCCCACCCGCACTGTCCGGTATGACTATTGTCCCTTCATCATTACCTGTTACAAGGCCAAGCGCCACGGATGTTCCCGTGGTGGCTACCTCATCTGCATTCGGCCTCCCACCCACTACATTCCAACTATCGACTCCGGAGATTATATCTTTGCCACCTCCAACTCTTACTCCAACGGAGGTCGTGGCAAGATTTATTGAGTCGACAGTTGTGGCCACTGCAGGGTTGTCAGTTACGATACCACCTACGGTTACGTTTATGCTTACTTCTGAGGTCCCGGTTACATTGGAAATCCCTCCTCAGTACACTCAAGATATATCACATCTGAGGTTTGATTTCGATGCAACCTTATCAGACTCGGAACGAATAGCAGCACTTGAACGGGTCGTGGCAGAACAATCAAGGGTAAATCTTATCCAGACCCATGCTATTCAGCACCTCGTTGCAGAGAATCAGATTCAGTCGTTCCTGCTGATAGAACATGGCAAAATCATTGATGCTTTGAAGCAGTTCTTGGCATCTCAGGGGGAGACGAGCTGTAAAGGCGATGAGCTGAGGACTAAGAAGCGAAATGATCGAGACGATGATCCCAATGCATCGAAAGGTGCAGGTGGAGAGTTGCCAATAACTGAACAAGCTCTTGGGACTTCCACAACTCAGGGGAGTCAACAAGTGCAGCTGGCGGTTCGGGTGATGATGTGGTGGTCGAGGATGCTGAGATGATGGATGATGATATTGTAGGTGATGAGGATGTGTTACCAGTTGAAGAGATAGAGAAGATTGGTGCAGAGATAGTTATTGATAATGATATTGAAGAGGGAGAGATTGTAGAAGAGAACGTTTGAGCATGAGATTCTGGATGTTGATAAAGCAGATATGAGTCAAAATATGGGAAACGATGAGACAGAATGGGAAGAGCAGCCAAGATGGAAAGAAGGCTACGCTTAGTGGTTCGTAAAAACGAAGAAACCGGCGGTCCCTACTATGTTCAAGAAGAGTTACAACATTAGAGGTTATGCTGAATCGAAAAAGGGGATTATATGCTGGATATATGATGAGCAGTTGAGGCTCTTTGTGATTAAAAGATATGATGGTGTTCAGTACTTCAAGAGGCTGTTGAGATCATTGAATACATTGCCAGAATGTGAAGTGAAAGACTTAGCTAGATTGGGGTTAATAAACAGGAGTGATGATAATATGGCTAGAGTCATTGGGAAGATTGTTTGGAAGGAAAGTATAAAAGAGAAGAAGTTCGAGCTGTTGAAACCACAAAAGGGAAAACTTATTGAAGACAAAGATAGAGGATTGAGAGCAGATGGCAAGCCTTGGATGATCATGAAGTATAAGCCGATCCGGTGTTTAAAAGAAGTGCCGATGAAACAAATGCCCAAGGATGTGCTCAAAGATCTAAAGTGGTGGTACGTTGATTGTGAGACAGCAGAGGCAGTAATGGAGGACGAAGATGAACAAGAGCTGCTAAGAGTGTATGATCCGATGCATCTAGTGAACTTGTCTCAAGCTGATCTGCAGGTGCTGAATGAGAAGAAGATATTTTATATTCCTGCTTGGAAAGAAGAAGCGAGGAAATATCAAAGAGTTGTTTCGGTTTGTGTACGAGAAGGAGTGCATGCTTAAAGATGAAGATACAAGATTGTTGAAGATTACAAGACACGTGTTTGAAGATAAAGATATGAAGCTACTGCCAAGGGGGAGTCTGTTGGTGCATGATGTCAGTAGTTCAGTATATAGTGTCTTTAATCGAGTTGTTTGGATTTGTGTTTTGTATGTAAGCGAAGTTCTCACAAGTTCGCTGATATAGGCGAACTTGTGGAACAAGCAAAGTTAGGAACAACTTCGCCTGAACATGCCAGGCGAAGTTGTCGTCTGATATATATGTATCGTATCGGCTAGGTTTAGTAATCGATTCATTG
>NW_027501595.1:0-20856 GCF_021521415.1 Bidens hawaiensis | reverse complement strand
AATTTAGTTAATAATTATGTGACTACTTTTAGCACATCAGACAAACACTGAAATTTAGTGCAAACATAAAGGACAATTTCTGTAATTCTATCTAATCTCAATTTAGAAGGTAACGATATCCATCCCAGTCTTAGTTGGGTGGTAAAGTATTGTCTTTGAGAGTAAATATTAGAGTTCCAAATATGACATTAGATAAGTTTTTTTTAGTAGGAGTTAGAGCAGGAGTAGGATTAAAAGCATTCTTAGCAGCATCTCTATCTCTATCTATAATTACACTAAAAACACTACATTTTCTCTCTCATTTAAAATAAAATTTATACTTTTATCATTACTTTTTTTATCTCATCTATTCACAACCACTTTCAAAAAACATTAAAATTATAGATGGTGAACAATGTTCTCTAAATTTATTTATCAACAAAAGTTTTTTATCTCCTCCACTCACAACCACTTGAGCATTCTTAGCATGTCCTCCATATTATATCTGAGTTCTCTATACTATATAAAGTGATTGTGAGTGTAGGAGATATATACACTTTTGTTAGGATATGTGTAATGGAGAGGCAACAAAATGGGGCGACTAGCGCCATGTGACGCGCAGTCAGCAAAAGATGAGTTTTTTTGTGGTGTAATGGTGTTGTAGCCTCATATATATATATATATAGAGAGAGAGGGGGGAGGTTATTGTAAAAAGAGGAGTGTGTATAAAAAGTGTAAGAAGAAATCTGGGTGGTTAGATCTTGTTAATCAATGGTCAAATGAGAATTTGGAATAAATTATGGAGTGTTCAAGTTTACCTCATGAAATTGGTGTGTTAATGGTTATTTTAGGTACATTAGGTATTTATAACATGCAGATTGTCAACTTATTAATCGGGGAAGCTCCTATTTTTATGCAATCAGTTTATGGACCTTCCAAAAAACACTCAATAAAATCTTCTTATATTATTCAAACCCATAAACGATTATAGTCCACAATTTCCAACCACCGTCAAATTGATTCTTTCTCTCTATCCACCGTCACGATTAAGAAAGAAGTCTAAGGTTAGAATATTTCTCATCATTCAATCCCTTTACTCTGGTGTGTCTTTGTGTAATCGTCGGTCGGTTTATAGTCGGTTCACTTTAGATTTTAAATGGGTGTGTCTAATTGAAGTTGCAGGTGAAGAATAATGGAGAAGAAGAACACTTCATTGAAGGCACGCGCAGTTATAACGAAGAATCCTGGTGTGAATGGTTTTTAGATGAAACCCCCAATTTCTAGGGTTTCAGAATGTTATCGGTTGTGTTTTTTCTTATCTACAGTCATCGATAAAAGAGTGTTATAGTGTATGTGTTATGTTATACTGTGTTTTATGTTGGTGATTGAAATGCACAATTTTTTGGGTTTGAGTATTTTATCGGTTTTACAATGTGTTTTCTGTTGGTGATTGAAATGTGATTTAGTTGGTGATAGAGAGGTGTGATGTTTTATTAGATGTGTTTGGATGTAGGAAACGTGTTACAACATCATGAACATATAACACATTATCGGACGCAGTGGATTTTTAACACACCGGGAATCATGAACATATAACACATCATCGTGATTAAAAATATAGAGACTAATAAAAAAAGTCATTAGCGAAACACACTGTATTCAAATAACAAACACAAAACAACAACATAACAAAATTATTAAAACACCATACTGAAAGAATGTTTTTTTAAAACAATATAATTATGCGATATGGCTTTCAAATAAGAAACACACCATACTGAATGTAACAAAAATCATAAAAAATATTATACTAAACAGAATGAATAAAAAAATAGAAATAAATCGGAAGAACAAAACACACCATCGTGAACTTATAAATTTTATTACCTAATTCATGGTCATCATTGAAGGTCTCCATGTAGAATACTATGTAAAGATTAATCAGATTAATGGATATGAAGAAAAAAAGGTTCTGGTTGATAAAAAAAACATGATACGAAGAAAATATAATACTGGATATGAATTAGGGGATCTTTATGAATTATAAACATGGATAAATATTAATGATTTATTTACATACCATAATAATCAAAAAAATAGAAATTACAATCCTACCCTTATTTGATCATCATAATCTAATGGCCATTAATTCTTCTTACTCTTTCTAAGAAAAAGTTACTTCTTATTATAACATTGCTATATATACATATATATATATATATATATATATATATATACATATATATGTATGTATATGGGAGGGATGTTTTGAGAACTAAGTGAGTTGTAAGAACTTTGAGAACTCATTTGTTACCACATATTTAATTAAATATTTGGTTTATATGGTTGCTATTAAATCATAATTCAATATTTAAAGATAAAAGAGAAAAAAAATAGTATTTTGTAGGAAATGAGTATAATGGTACAAATACTTAGAATAAAAGATAAAAGACTTAGACATCATATTATTTTTCATTTATGATTAAATTCTGTCATATTTCAAGATTGACTAGATTTTTAAATAATAAATTTTTTTTAAAACATTCTAAATCTAAAAATACTATTAAAGCATTACAATGTGTCCACACGCCACATAGATACCATGTAGATCATTTCCTTATTAATCATTAACTATTACTTATGATACCCAGCTGCCCATTTAATTGTTAATTCTTGTGGGTTCTGGGTGCCCCGTTAACCCAACAACCCGAAACTTTAAGTACTATATTATTTGATATCCTTTATTATTCACATTCATTCTCATTCCCTACCACCATCCAAAACACTAACTGCCACTTCAGCTCTTCTTCAATCATAAGTTCAGTTTTCTATCTATCTAAGGTATTGTTTTAATTGATTATTTTATGTTTAATTGATATCGTAGGTTATCAAAACCCTTACCGTTGGAAAGTGTAATCAAAATATTTGTTGTCCATTACAAACATAATCAGTCACTGTAAACCCTAATCCAGTTGATTCCCTAATCTTTTCATATGTTTACATTTCAGTTTTTTTTCATTGTTATTAACTTATTCTTGATTAATAAAATGAACCTCATAGTTTAATAATCATTATGATAACTTCAATATCATCATTACCTATTTATTATAGCGTGATTGGTTAGTTAAGGCATACAAGTATTTACCCACATTTTGGTGTTAAGGATGTTCATGTTGAAGTTGATGGTGAAGATGATGATGTTCAACGCCGATTTATAATTATTCATTAAACTATATATTGTAAATGATGTTAGTAGCGTATATATTTTGTTAATAAAAATAACTAAAAACATGAAGTAAAATATAACATGCACTAAACTATTATTTGGAAAGTTGTTAAACTTTAAAACATATGGAAATGATATTGTTCAATTTAAATTCTAATTCATGTCATCTTTGTATTATTTGGAAATAACCTTTATTTTTGACAAAATTTCCACACTTTAAGAGTTTTAAATACAACTTTAACACGTTTTTGAATTTTCAACAACTTTTCAAAAACCTAAACATAATAATATACGGGATTTAAAGTTATATGTTTTAATACTAATTTTAGTATTAAAAATAAAAAATTATTAAAAATATAATTTTAGTAAAATTTCATAATTCAAAAATATATATTAATTATTAAAAATAAAAATATATTAATTTCTTTTAACTTTTGTAACATCCTGTTTCCTGTTTCGATTAATAAAATAATAAAATGAGTTATTATGAGTTGGTCTTGTGTTGAGTTAAGTAATTTTGGGTAATGGACTTGGATTAGTAAGGAAGAAAGAACGACTATGGGCTATGACCCATGACCCATGATACATAAATATATAAGCCCTAATCCACCCATTTATTCATCTATTCATTCATTTTACACCACCAAAACACACACTTAAGCTCTCTCTCATTTTCTCTCCTTCTCTAGCCGAACCCAAGGAGGAAACCGAGCATCAACCCGAGGTAATGATATTATGAGCTTATATGGATCCAAACCCGTTAAATCTAATCACAAAATGATGAACCAACACCCTCAACCGTTAAAGTCACAAGATCCAGATGGAATCGGGTATAAACCGATCGAAATACGAGCTTAGGGGTCACCCTAGCTCGGATCCGGAATGCTCAGGATGAAAAACGTTGAAAAACATTGTAGAACACGTTTAGCCGGCCAACGCTCGTTTTTCAGGCATGGCGGAGCCAGAAAGGCAGCGTACGAGGTAAGGGAATATTAGAGAATGTTTCTGACATTTTCTGACCTAACCATAGGCGTGTGTAACTAATTCGTTAAACAATTCGTTACGGAGTATTAACGAATGAGCCCTCATTCGTTAGGCTCATTCGCTATGCCAATTTGTTAAGAAAGAAAAACCAATGAACTGTCATTCGTTAACAGAGAACTAACGAATGAACCCTCATTCGTTATAAAGGTTCATTCGCTGTAAAGGTCAATTCGTTATAAAGGTTCATTCGTTATAAAGGTCAATTCGTTGTAAAGGTCCATTCGTCAAGAAGTAACGAATGAGCCCCATTCGTTAAAGGAACTGAATAACGAATTAGAGTTTGAAAGAATGACATAAAGGTCCCTGGACTTATAATAAAGGATTAATTTCAAAGAAGCTGTTGAACATTATAAGTTAGTAAATAAAATAATAAATTGAGAATCCTAATGAAAATTGTGTTAATGCAGCTAATGGAAATAAATTTTTCCAAGCTGACCTGGCAGCTCGACTCCAGCCAGGGGCTCTGCCCCTTGGATCCTGCTAGGGGCTGCCGCCCCTAGAACCCTGCTGCCAGGGGCGCTGTCCCTGGACCCCTGTTCGTTGAGGGTTATAATAAACTAGAAATACGACATGGGTAGTGATAGTTAAGTGATACGTGTAATTATTATACAGTTAGCCGTACCCAGCTAAAGAAATGAGTTACCATTAACTTTGAGAGGAACCGAGTTTAGGTGAGTTTCTAGCCCCATTTCCTTGTTATGTTTTCGGGGTTGTGTGCATACTCAATGTGATTAGTTAATACACTTACCCCAAGTGGAAGTGTATGAATGGATGTTATATGTGATAAATATTATAATGTGAATATGAATGAAAGCTTGTCGGTACGTGAACGACTTCGGATATTGCACGTATCGCCAAGGGAGGTTAGTGGTAGAATATGTAATTGTGTATGAATGATTGATAAAGTAGGATATGTACAAAATTGTATGAATGTTAGTATGAAAGTATGGTAGAGCGAAGGTAGGGAACATACCCTAATAATATCTGCGAATGTAGGGAGCAGACCCTAATAACATCTGTGAATGAAGGGAACATACCCTAATAATATCTGCGAATGTAGGGAACGAACCCTAATAATATATGCGAATGTAGGGAACTGCCCCTAATAAAATCTGCGAAGGTTATAGGACGAAATGTATGTATATATGTGTGTATGAAAGAAAGAATGAAAGTATGAAAGTACAAATAAAGGTAAAAAGATAAGTATGTTATATATATCTTCGGATGCGTGTATAAGTAAGTAGATGGACGTATTGTATGTTACCTGTATTAACTAGAACTCACTTAGCGTAGCTGACTTTTGGTATGCACGCATGTGAATAGATTGAAGTAGTTGACTTGAGAGAAGGACACATGGCAGGAGTGAATGGACTGACATCCAAAGAAGTTGTATCATGATATTTTAAATAAACAATTTATGTTATGTTTTTAAGACAAGTATCAAATGATTGTAATGAATGTTGGAAGTTTTATTTATTCCGTGAAAATTTTAATTAACTCTGATATTTATAGCTGTGTTTATGAGTAAATACAATGCTAATGTAGGGCACCGGGACCGGGGCCTTACAACTTTAACCTAATTTAGTTTTACGTAAATTCGAACATTAATATATATTTTTTAAAACCTTTAATTATTTATCAAAGTCAAATTAATTTTTTTAGTTTTTCCAAAGTTATATAAAATTTCATTTATTATAAATCGTTATCCAAGTTTCACAAAATATTTATGTCACGATTTTTACAATAATGTATAATAAAAAATGTATTAAATTTTTACCCATCTTAACTAACATATTTTTTAAACATAATATAAATCTTCCAATTCTAACATCCAAACAATTTGATAGTTAAGTTTTCATAACGTTTTCAAACATAATTTATTTTGTTTAGATATCAATTCAAATTATGAAAATATTATTATATATGGATAGAAACCTAACTAATTATAATAATTAAAATATTAATTTATTATATTTAACACATTCCTTTATTTATTTAGTATTTAAATTTTATTTAATTTCATTAATTGATTCATAATTTCAAATTAGGTTTATTATTTTCCTCAAACACCATTTAATATGTTGATTTTTTATTAAAATTTTAAAGTTTTTAATTATTGAAAATATTAAATTGATTTTCCAATTTCCCAATTTCACATACCAATTTTAATCCTTTCAAACTTCTACAATGTAAGTTCTTATTCATCCCTTATAGCATTTCTAATAGGTTCTCCATACCCATCTTCATTTCTAAAATTAAAAAAAAAACATCTAAATAATCACTCCAACCCATTCCCTATCTCCAAACTTCATCTCTAAATTTTAGTGAAATGATATAAGAAACCTCCAAATTTAGAGTGTTGCCATAATACTCCATTTCCAACTAAAATTCTATAAATATATATTAGAAATCAATTTATATTAAAAATGATAATAAGGCAAAATAGTTAGGAGTTAAGACTATGAATGAAAGAAAGAGAAAAAAAATATAGAGATGGTAATGGAGAATGGGTTGGGGAAGGTTATTATAAAATTATGTATAAAATAAAGAAATTATGTTTTTTTGTTAAATTTTAAAGATGGAGATAGAGAACCTATTGGGAATGTTCTTACATATCAAAATCGAAGATACAATGGGGATTTTCCCTATTTCGTTTTTCCCGTAACGTGATTCAAATATTTCGGTTATCAATTAGAACATCAATTTTACATTTGTTTACATAATTCAAATCTTCCATAATTGGTAATTTGTTTATTATGTGATATTAATATTAATATTTAATTTTCTCATTTCAGGTTATGTCCCCAACTTGACATAGCTAATTTCATGGATTGAGGATTTTGTGTTGATAAGATTTATTATTTTTTGTTTAATATTGATGTATATTTTTATTATTATTCATGTATTTATGTATTTTTCACAATTTATGTAATTTATTTGATTTTTATATAATCAATCATATCTTATTGTTGGTCAAAGTATTAATATATTTTAATTATTTTGTTTCATTTGAAATTTAATATTATAGGAAATTAAATCACCAATGTCAACGCAATTTAAAAATTATTATACTTTACAATATTATCATACTTTGCATTTTAAAATAGTACACATTTAATATGACATTTTAGAAACCGATTTTCACCATTCAATTTCAGATTCTCGCCATTTACTTACATATCAAAATCGAAGATACAATGGGGGTTTTCCCTATTTCGTTTTTTCTGTAACGTGATTCAAATATTTCGGTTATCAATTAGAACATCAATTTTACATTTGTTTACATAATTCAAATCTTCCATAATTGTTAATTTGTTTATTATGTGATATTAATATTAATATTTAATTTTCTCATTTTAGGTTATGTCCCCAACTTAAAATAGCTAATTTCATGGATTGAGGATTTTGTGTTGATAAGATATATTATTTTTGTTTAATATTGATGTATATTTTTATTATTATTCATGTATTTATGTATTTTTCACAATTTATGTAATTTATTTGATTTTTATATAATCAATCATATCTTATTGTTGGTCAAAGTATTAATATATTTTAATTATTTTGATTCATTTGAAATTTAATATTACAGGAAATTAAATCACCAATGTCAACGCAATTTAAAAATTATTATACTTTACAATATTATCATACTTTGCATTTTAAAATAATACACATTTAATATGACATTTTAGAAACCGATTTTCACCATTCAATTTCAGATTCTCGCCATTTATTTGAAGTTTACAAAACATGTTATATTGTTTGACTTTCACCAGTTATTCAAAAACTGAATTTTAATGAATTTAACCATTTCATCATTTTTCAATGTTCATGCCTTAAATACAAAAATTATTTTTAATAACCGTTTATTTCAAGTTATTATGATTTTAATTTGTAGTCAAAAAAATAAATTAATATCTTTATTCCTAGATGTCAAAAATAAAATATATATATCTAACCGAATATCAAATTTGAATTCTTAAAATAACAAAAATTTAAACCTTAAACCATAAAATTCATAAACTATTAAGTATTTCCTTATAAATCATATTTGATTATTTGTAATTTTGTGAAATATTTCCTTATGAAATTATTCAATATGAGTATATTCCAAAAAAGGGGAAAAAAGGAAAAATATTTTTTTGTCAACAACACATGTTAAGTGAGAAAATCGCCAGTTCTGACACTAACAATAATATATATATATATATATATATATATATATATATATATATATATATATATATATATATATATATATATATATGTATGGAGAGGATCATGAGAGAACTTCATTTTATAGAGAGAACTAGAGAACTACTAAGTTAAGGGGGTAAATATGTAAAACAACACAAACTATATTTTTCCCCAAATCATGTTTCCCTTATTATGATTTCCTTCTCTTATCAATATCTCCTTCCATGTCAAGATTACCTGTTCAATCCAATCCACTAATACCCATATCAATTACTTTAATTGTCATAATATAATTGAAGAATCGAGCTCCATTGATCACGCACGCTGTTCATCCCGTTCTTCCTAACATGTTGATTGAAGGTATTGCTAGGTTAAATTCGTTTTACTACTGTAGATTCAATTCTAATCGTGTTTTGCTTTTGTTTAATCAGAAATTGACTCGTCTGGAAGCATTGTTTCAATTAATGGTGCAATATCGGTTCAATTGAACGATTCTATGTCAAATACATTTGTTACTGCAACAACATGTGATGAAGATGCCGAATTAAACGACTCTGTATCAGAATCTCATGTCAATCAATAAAATATTTCACATTCAGTTTCATCTGGTGATGGTGCTTCAAGCTATTGTGTCCAAACCGAGAATAATATGCAATTTGTTGGTGTTGACGAGGTAACATATTGACTTACATATTGACTTTATGGATCTGCACGCACACCTGTTATTCATTGCGTATATGATACATATTACATATGTGTTTTATATTGCATATATGTAATATATGCAATATGTGTAACATATTGACTTACATATTGACTTTATGGATCTGCACGCACACCTGTTATTCATTGCGTATATGATACATATTACATATGTGTTTTATATTGCATATATGTAATATAACACCTTTTCCCCATATTATGCAATACACATGTGCATTATACCTGTTAACATTCCGTCTTACATGTCGTGTTATCTAAATGTTAACACTATGTGACATTTTTTACAATCACGTAACGCATGTTAACTGTTAATGTATTTATTATATATGCCTTTGACATGTGTGATACATATGTGTTACGAGTGTTTACGTCCTACACTCTAACACTACATTATACATGTGTACCACGTACACGCAATGCATTATGACTTCCAATGAGTCATATGTCCCGCATGTATGTCCTGTTTATTACAATCACACGATGCATATTACATTTAACATAACACACTTATATACTTAACGAGCACATTATGTGATACTACCATAAACTTTATGCATTTGTGATAATGTATCGAACCTTATACATGATGTGTGTCGAGTATTGTTACCATACACCAAACGAAACAACATACTGGAAACCTAACGTGCCCGAAGAATTTGTGCATTTCAAAGACATGGAGTTTGAAATGTGGGACGATGTTGTCAATATGTATAACATATATGCTGACAAATCTGGGTTTTCAATACGTTTAAGCACTATTAAACGAGTCAAGGGTTCGGTAACACACAGATACATGCTTTGTACTCGAGCCGACAAACCAAAATTTCAAGATTTTGATTCATCTATCTCAAACTCTGCTTCGACCTCACGTCGCAACAGCTCCAAGGCCGTGTGTTGCAATGCCCGCCTAAGATTGAAACCCGTTCCAAACACCATGAGATTCAAGATATATGATTTTGTTGATATTCATACCCATGAGCTGATTGTACCGAACGCTATGGAGTTTACAAAGAAACAACGAAAAATTGGGTATTCTGAACGCAATTTCATTCACAAACTAAGTTTAAACAAAATTGGTCCAAACATTGCGCATAACTTGCAATGTTCGTTAAAGGGCAGATATCACAACGTCAATGGTACTAAAATTGATTTCCAAAATGCTACCAGGGATGTCCGCCTCTTTATTTCTGACAGAGATGCGCAAATGATTGTGGACACAATGACGTCTCGTTCGGTCAACTTGCCAAATTTCTCGTTTGAGTACAAAGTTGTTGGAAGTGAACTCCGGTATATATTTTGGGCTGACGATGCTTCAAAATGCAACTATGATGCATTCGGGGAGGTTTTAGGTTTTGATGCAACCTACAGTACCAACAAGTAAGTGATTGATACACAAATGCATTACACGTATATATTTATGATGTTAACCATTTTTAACTGCACATTGTACTACCGTCACACCTGTTTGATACCAACATTCCACTCACATGTGTTTATACGTGTTTCTTGTATGCATTTGTGTAACATATTTTTTTCTCTTTTTCTTTAATTATATGACCGATACGGCATGATATTCGTACCACTTACTGAAGTGGATCATCATAAGAACTGTGTGACATTTGGTGCTAGTCTAATATATGATGAAACTATCGAGTCCTACAAGTGATTACTCGAAAAGTTTCTTAAAACACAAAAAACAGCCCAAACTCGTTTTAACCGATCAAGATGTTGCGGTTAAACAAGTTGTTCGTGTTGTGTTTGACCAGTCAATTCACCGACTTTGCATGTGGCACATTGTTAAGAAGATACCATTAAAGGTACGATTATTTTATTTTTTGTTTTAATTTTTTATTTTTGTTATATATAATGCACAGGCCCGGCCTATGGGCAGGGCATGTAGGGCTCAGGCCCCAGGCCCACACCCTTGATAGGCCCATGGGTTTTGAAAAATTTATCTATAGATATAGGTATTTAGGCCCACTGTGTTAAATGGATGGCCCAATAACAAAACAAATAAGTAAATAACCAGGGTTTTTTGTTTGAACGTACTGTCAACGGCGTGCAACATTTAATTCAGACTTGCTACTGCAAGGTTGCGACCATCGAACTTCCGACGACCTTGAGATTTTCTCTGGCCGGCGTGTGGTGGCGATTATCGTCCGACTATTACAGGTTTACAGGTTATTAAGTTATTTTAATTTTCTATTTCATAATAGCATAATAGGCTATTTGTTATTCACTTATTTGTTAACAGTTAAGGATACTTTATCAGAAATTGTTAAGACTTTTAAGTTTTAAGTACACTTGTTGCATACGTTAAGGACTTAAGGAGGACCAAAATGAGTAGTCGAGTAGATATAGTTTTCTTTAAAATCAATTCAGGGAATTAGGGTGTGTCGTGTGTATACTTACTTATCAGTTATCAAAGCCAACTTCTTATTTCATTTTTGCTAATGTTAACTTTAATATTGTTTTTTTCAATTGAATATTTGATAGTTAATTACTAAATTCTAATTAGCTATGTTATTATTTGTTTTTTATAGATATTATGCCTCCCAAGTCTTTAGACTTATCCGGTTGTCAAAAACGTAAAACGAGAAAATAGAAGAAGAATTAAGAAATACACAAATCAAGAAGAATGCAAAGAGATCATGTTTTACAAAGAGTTAGTCAAGGGCTTTGCTTCCAAGTTCTAAGTACTTTTGCTTTATCATTTTGCTAAAAAAACTTTCGCTTTGTATTTTAGGGCCTTTTATTTTTCATGTCCCAGGTCTTAATTTTATTTTTGTATTCTTGGAGACGGCAATGATAATGCACATATGTAACGCTCGTACAATTTTTACAGATTTCGGGTGACTTATTAGCAAATACGGATTTGCGAGTTTCCATACATAAACTGGTGTGGAACTTTTTTATAACACCTTCTACATTTGAAGAGCAGTGGGAATTGCTTATTGATGACCTTAATTTGAGTGATCATCATTGGCTTTGTTGGGCCTAAACTTATTTGGTTTGTACTTAGTCTAAAGGGCTGCGTATGTAAACCGAGATCCAAAGGGATCTCAGTGGGTTTTTGGTAGTTATTGGGCTAGTTGTTTCGGTTCCCTATATATAGCATACTTTGTATAGGGTTTTGGCTTGTTGTTTTGGTTCCCTATATATAGCATACTTTGTATAGGGTTTTGGCTGTTCATTTCACTTGTTAGTTTTGGCCGTCTACATGTTTACTATACGAGATTGTATTTATGCTTAAGCACCCGGCGTATAATAATAATACGTGTGTTTTGAAGCATTACTTGTGTTACGTGATTGTGTTTGTTCGTGTTCTTGAGTCACTGAGTATTAAGATTCCGCACTAATACTTGGTTGGTTGATATCATAATTGTAGTGATCCAGATTCGGGACTTACAATTGGTATCAGAGCCTTTGACCTATTCAGGCTCGTTATTGTGATATCAACGAATTCAAGATATCAAGGTTTGGTGGTGTTGTTGATTTCCAATGAGTTATTGCTCGGAGAAGAAAAGGGAGTCAATTCTGGGTAAGGATTGGTTTTGGTTTGGAAAGGAAATCAAATTCCATATTTCTCGGAAAGTTGTTACATTTAGACTGCTGGAGAAAACAGGGTTCTCGGCCACATCTAGCTTATGGTCAAACTTAGTTTTCAGCTAAGGCAGTTTTGGACTGATTTGAGTTTTCGGCGTTGTTTGTTTTTGGCTACTCTTAGTTCTCGGTCAAAACTTGGTCAAACTCTGAGTTCTCGGTCAAAACGTGGTCAAACTCTGAGTTCTCGGTCAAACTCAAGGTTCTCGGTCAAGATCAGTTCTCGGTAACAAGTGTGACATTTGTTCTCGGTCCAATAAACTATGAATTGTGTTCTTGGCCCAGTAAACTGTTTGGGCCTATCTGGTTTTAATCTGGGCTTGTTACCTGGATCGTAAAACATTTGGACTTTAATTAACTATTAATATGGATCAATTAACTAATGGTATTGGTTCAACAAACTCTTCACTCCATCAAGAACTTGACTCTATCATGGGGACCACAACTCGTATACCCCGTCTCCTATCTCATGAGGGGTTTAGTGAATTGAAGTTTCGCTTTGAGAAATACGTTAAGATGAAGGACTCCAAAGTGTGGAGAAGTATTGTTAGGGGGCCTCAAAGAATCACTTATTAAAAGGAGAACTCAACTGAAGTTATTGTGAAGCTTGTTGCACAGTATGATGATGATGACTTTGCTAAAATTGAGGAAGATGAAAAGGCTCTCTACTCTAACCATGGCACTCTCACCTGAGATTGCCCTTCAATTTAGAGAACTTCAGTCTGCTAAAGAGTTATAGGAGGCACTGATCGAAGTGTAAGAGGGAAATGAAGATACGAAAAGAAGTCGCCAAAACTTGCTGCGACAAAAGTTCAACATGTTTAATCATGTTCTGGGAGAAACGTTGGAAACCCAACTTCAAATGTTCATATCACTGGTGACTGAAATGAGATCAGCAAGTATTTATCTGCAAACTGCTGAAATAAACAATAAACTGGTGAACTCACTGCCAAAGAGTTGGGATATGAATGTTGCTGTTATCAAGAAAACTAAAGATCTCAACAGAATGTCTATCACTAAGATGATAGCTACCATCAAGGCATATGACATGGATGATAAGCAAAGTGCAATAAATCATGCCAACTCGTACAGTGCAGCTGGGTACAATATTGCTTCGAACAGTGCTCTCATCTCTCAAGACAATTTCTCAATGTTCAAGGCTACTCAACAACCACCTCAAGGAAAATTCCAAATGTTCACATCTACTCAAGGCCAATCATCCTCAATCCCACCCTAACCAGCTCCAGTATTCTTCACTAAGTCTGGTCAATCTTCAAATGATACTAGAAAAACCGCACACTCAGGGGCCACTCCTAGTCAGAACTTAAATCAGATTCCTTCCATTCAAAAAGAGACTCAGGAGAATATAGCTCTAATGGCAGGATTCATGAACTGCTATAATGCATTTTTAGCTGGATACTTGGTTCAACCTGTGGTCGCTGCTGAACTTGATGAAATCCACCCTGATGATGTTAAGGAAATGGATATCTCTTGGAAAATCTCCATGGCAGTGTTTCGAGCAAAGATGTTCACTAAGAGGATGGGTAGAAACAATTTGAACATGCCTAACAATCAGAAGGTGGGTTTTAACAAAGACACTCTTAGATGCTACAACTGTCACGAGCCGGGTCACTTTTCTCGTGAATGTACTAATCTAGCAAAGGATGGAAACACGGAAAGGGCACTGGTTCCGGTTGGTAACACTAGAGGTGAAGCTGGAGGTAGTTCAGGTAACGGTGAAAGAGGTATGGTTGCTCAACAGTTCTCTTGGGAAGGTCAGATGGCTGCGCTCAACATTGGAAATCAGGCCGCAAACTTTGCAAATGTTGAAGACACTGGAGAAGAAAATGCTACCGAGGAGAAGATCAACGAACTTAAATTTGCATATATGGCGTTCACCTCTCCAAATTCATCTAAGGTAAGTTTCCAACCATGCTATTTAGATTTTGTTGAGAAAATATAACTGTATAAGCTTCATAATGACAACTTAATTAGAGATATGGAAAGAATATAATCTGATAATTTTAAACTTAAAAAAATGAAAAAGCTTTCCAAAGATAAAATAGAAGCTCAAAAAAAGGATATCTCTAAGCTTAAATCCGATTTTACTATAAAGTCTTGTCATCACCTTGATGTCAAACAAGAAATCGCTGAATTGACTGCTAAACTGGAAGCCTCAAAGTTAGAAATTTTGAATCTAACTAGTAAATTTCAAAGGGCTGAACTAGACTTTAAGAAATTTGATGGTTCCAGTAAAGTAGTCAACTCAATGAATGAAAATCAATTGTTGTGGAAAGAAAATGAAGGTGAGGGAATAGGATATAGTTAGGTTCCCCAACCCTACAACCAAAATTATGTCCATACCCCTGTTACCAAAGAACAGGAAGAAAAGGTAAAGGACATGAAGTACGGTAAACAAGACAAAGGTGACGGAACCAGTTCTGTGAATGTTGGTCCGTCGATTTCATATATGAACGATTCTAATGTGTCTAGTTCATGTGTAGAAAATGTAATTGTGAAGGAATGGACTGATGAGGATGACGACCCTTGTTTTGAATTTAATAATGACATTGTTTTCGATGTTTCTTTAAAACTTCTTGTTTTGAATTCTGTTATTCCGACTGTTTGTGTGGGCTCTGTTTTAAAGAGCAATGATTCTTGTGTGGTTGATTCGGTTGAAACTTTGAACTCTAATAATGTGGTTTCTAATAATATTGAAAATAAAAAATTTCCAAAAAATATGTAGCACCTAAATTTGTCAAAGAGGGATGCTCTAATGACAAACAAGGTGATAAGCTCAAGGATGCAAAAATGGGTCCTCACAGTTTTAAGCAAGCTGGTCCACACAACCAGTCCAGACGAGGAGTTGCCCAAAATGATTTTTACAT
Organism: Bidens hawaiensis; assembly: GCF_021521415.1. Lineage (NCBI taxonomy): Eukaryota > Viridiplantae > Streptophyta > Magnoliopsida > Asterales > Asteraceae > Bidens > Bidens hawaiensis. The sequence continues at coordinate 5,193 of NW_027501595.1, read as the reverse complement.
AAAACGTCAAACTTGTTTTAATTGTGGCACTCCTGGTCATATTACCAGAAATTGTCCACATCGTTCATATGTTCCTTATTATGGATTTTATCAGAGGAATATGCCCTATATGCCTCATACCTCGCACAGGCAAAGATTCAGGCATAATCAGGCTAGTCCCTCTGACGAAGATGGGAATCGAAATAAATTTGGCAGGTTTAGTCCTCATCAGACCAAACCTAACATGTTTCGTGAAACGGTTAGAAAAGGTGTTTCAAATTCAAATATAAACACTAAATTTAAACCAAAACAGAAGGAAAAGACAAATTCGTTCTCTTCCAAACCTAAAACACCGGAGGTTACTACAACCATTCGTACTTATAATGTCAAGTCATACAGACATAAATGGTTGCCTAAATATCCGGCAAAAGCATCTACAAAATCTATGTTTGACGATCAAAAAGACATGTCATGGCAATCTGTGACAACTGTAGATGAGTCAGGGTTACCCAGTGTAACTATGGACTGGGTACCAAAATCTAACTAATCCCGCGCTTTGTGCAGGAACAGCTATGGAGGAATATCATCAGACCTTGGTATGTTGATAGTGGCTGTTCCAGGCACATGACAGGGGGCATTACCCAACTACACGACATTCAAACATTTAATGGTGGGTATGTGTCTTTTGCGAGAGGAGAGAAAGGAAAGATCACTCAGAAGGGTACTGTAAGTAACGGTGTTCTAAAATTCAAAAATGTTAATTTTGTTCCTGAGTTGAAGCACAGTCTGTTAAGTGTATCACAAATTTGTGATAAAGATTTTTCAACACACTTTACTTAAAAGGAATGCTTGATTTTGAAACCTGGTATCATCATACCAGAAGACTGCTTTCTTGTTTGATCAAAACAAAACGATAATGCTTATGTGATCGACATGAACAAAAATGTTCCTGATGAAATAACATGTTTGTTTTCAAAAGTGTCAGAACATAACGCCATGCTATGGCATCGTTGGTCATGCAAAATCTAAAAACCTTAATCGTCTTGCTAAAAATGGTTTGGTACGTGGTCTACCCATTAAGGATTTTGTAACTATTGAAAAATGTGTGGCTTGTGCTTTGGGTAAACATCATCGAAAAACTCACAAGACGAAGTTGATCAATACCATTTCATCTGTTTTTCAACTACTTCATATGGACCTTTTTGGACCAGTCCATGTCTTGAGTCTATCTCGTAGCTCTTATTGTCTTGTTAAAACTGATGACTACTCACGTTTTACTTGGGTGTTCTTCTTGTCAAATAAGAGTGAAACTACATATTTAATCAAGAAGTTTGTTGTGCTCATGGAGAACCAACTGAATTTGAAGCTGAAGGGAATTCGTTGTGATAATGGAACCGAATTCAAGAATGCATCATTGAATCATTTTTGTTCAGAGAAAGGGGTGCTTCATCAATACAGCGCCGTTCGGACACCACAACAAAACGGTGTGGCTGGAAGAAGAAACAGAACTCTTATTGAGGCAGCAAGGACTATGTTGTGTGATTCTAAACTGCCTTTGTTCTTCTGGGCAGAAGCTATTAATACGGCATGTTATGTTCAGAATCGGGTGATAATTAACAAATTCAAGATGAAAACCCCATATGAGATTGTCTATGGTCATAAACACACTGTTGCACCTTTCAGAGCGTTTGGCTGTCCTTGCACACTACTGAATCTCGAGTCTACTTCAAAGTGTGGGGCCACAGCTGATGAGTGTTATTTTGTTGGTTATGCGGGTAATACATCGTACAGGGTCTACAATAAGTCAACCAAGCAGATTCTAGAATCCTATGAGGTTCGTTGGTTGGAAGAAAATGAGACTGATGCTCGTGTTGGTCCAGACTGGTTATTTGATTATAATGAATTCTTCAAACCATTCAATGTGTTTCCAGTCCTCAACACAGAACCTTCAGGTGGTCCTACAGTGGAAGCTGCAAAAGATAACCCACAGGCAGTATCTCACATATCTCCATTTCTGGATGATGATGTCACTGAATTAAGTAATGACACACCTGAAATTGATGCTCAGTCGAAGGAAACTTCAGAAACTGAGCGTTCACCTAACTCGTCTGAAGATGCTGCTACAGTTGAGGGGGAGAGTTCCATTCGTCAGATCTTCAGGAGCACACTATTTTCCGATGCCATTTCAAATGAATATGTTGCCAGTACTTCGTACTCTCATAGTACGACAACTTCTGGATGGAAGAATCCCCTTGCTGATGTTAACGAGAACTTGTCAAACCTGCAACCTAACAGTGATGTTTCCGATCAATTAATTCCGTCAAGAATTCAGAAAAATCATCCAATTGAGAATGTCATAGGTCCCATTGAAATAGGCGTTTCCACCAGAAGTCAGACAGGACACATAAACAGCTGCCTGTTTTCTTGTTTCACTTATCAAATTGAACCAAAGACGGTAGAAATGGCACTTCAGGAACCTAGTTGGGTCGATGTTATGCACAAAGAATTGAATCAGTTTGATAAGTTGAAGGTTTGGAAATTGGTTAAGTTACCGGAAGGAAAGAAAGCTCTTGATACAAGATGGGTTCTCCGAAACAAGCAAGCCGACACCGGGGTTATTGTTCGAAATAAAGCACGGTTGGTAGTTCGTGGTTTTCGTCAGGTTGAGGGACTAGATTACACTGATGTCTATGCCCAGTAGCTAGACTTGAGGCCATCAGAATTTTTCTGGCCTACGCCTCATTCATGGGGTTCATAGTGTATCAGATGGATGTCAAGACCGCTTTTCTGTATGGTGAAGTCAAGGAAGAGATTTATGTGGATCAGCCACCGGGTTTTGTTGACTCTAAGAAACCAAATCACGTCTAAAAGCTAGACAAGGCGTTATACGGGTTAAATCAGGCTTCTAGGGCATGGTATGCTACATTGACCGCACATCTTCTAGATCATGGCTACAAGAGAGGAACCATTGATCAAACACTGTTCCTGAAAACTGTCGGAAAAGATTTGATTCTAGTCCAGATCTATGTAGATGACATCATTTTTGGATCCACCAGCGCTGAGTTGTGCACAAAATTTGAAGGTGTAATGAAGAAAAGATTTGAAATGAGCTCGTTGGGTGAAATGATAACGCTTCTAGGGTTACAGGTTCGCCAAAGCTCGGTAGGAATTTTACTGCATCAAGGAAAGTATGTTGAGATATGCTGGCAAAGTTTGAACTTCAAGACTCCAAGAGTGCCAACACTCCTATAGCAGAAAGGCCATTACTGTCATCTGATCCTGAAGGGAGTCCCGTAGATTAAACGTACTATTGATCGATGATCGGGTCTCTGATGTACCTCACAGCCATTCATCCTGACATCATGTTTGCAGTCTGCCAATGTGCTCGTTTCCAGGCTAACCCTAAACTCTCTCATTTAATTGCTGTTAAACGTATTTTTAGATATCTGAAGGGACAACCGAAGTTAGGTCTTTGGTATCCCAAACAATCAGAATTTGATCTTTATGCTTTTGCTGATAGCAATTATGGTGGAGATGACATTGACAGGAAATCCACATCCGCTGGATGCCAGTTCTTAGGAGATCGTCTCATTTCATGGCAGTGTAAGAAACAACAGACGGTGTCTATCTCGACTGCCGAAGCGGAGTATGTTGCCGCGTCAGCTTACTGTTCTCAGGTTATCTGGATGCAAAACCAACTGCTAGATTACTCCTATTTTTTGTGATAATGATGCTGCCATTGCAATTGTGAAAAATCCGGTTCAGCACTCTAAAACCAAGCACATCGATATTAAAATTCATTTTATTCGTGACTGTTTCGATCAAAAATTGATTCAACTTGAACAAGTTCACACTGACAACAATGTGGCGGACTTATTTACAAAACCGGTAGGAACAGCCAAATTTAATGTGCTTGTGAGTTTTCTCAAAATGCTTCGTTTCGAGGATTGAGTCTTTTTCGGGATAAATCTGTATATATTCGTTTAATTTGCACAAATTTAGGGGGAGAAAAATCAAAAAGTCAAAATAGTCTGTGTGCGTTGTCTTTTATTAAAAAAAAACTTGTTTTTCAAGATTCATTCTCGCTTAAAATTATGTCGGTTGCTCAAGTTTGAAGGACATGTACTTGTATATGGTTGGTCTGGTGTTCTATTTGTAGTTTCACAGGATAGCCATTTACCCAAAGACTAAAAGCACTCGGGGCTATTATGATGTGTTTTGTGTTTTGCTTTCTTTCACTTAAAACTATGTCGGTAACTCTGAGCTGCAAGGACTTGTATCTTCATACATGTTTGGTCTGGTTAACCACTTGTGGTCATACAGGATAGCCATTTACCTGAAAGCTTAAAAGTGACCGGGGTGACTGAATTCTTAACACGTGTGTTTTATGTAACTCTCTGGAAATGATATTACTATTTAGTTATCAGCTTCTTAGAAGCTTCAAAATATTTTCAATGAAAATTGATCCAATCTTTGGAAAATGATAGGTAAGTTGTTTTTGTGTGCCTAACGGGTGAAGTTATTAAGCTTAAAAGGCTCTAGAACAGTCATTGATTTGTATGGTAGCTTTTCATGATGCGTAAAAGTTGAAGTGACACAAACTAAATATGCTAAACTTACCGTGGAGAGTCATTTTGAAGAAATTTGCACATTATCCATAAACATCTCTCCGAATGATATGCAGTAAAGCAATTAACCAGTCATACATGAGCCCGTTAGTGTCTTGATCACCAATAATATTATATTATCTAGTTAAAAATAAAAATAAAAAAAACTGCAAAAGAGTTCATTTTATCCTATCAAAAATCTATGTTTTTAAAAGCTTAGAGGGTCAAACTAGAACTATAGAGATGGGGGCATAAAAGTAAGTCATGTCATGTCTCGAATGAAAGGCCTGTAAGTCCGGATGGCTTGTAAGTCCAACGTTCAACCTTAAAGCTTAAACTATATTTAATTATCTATAAAAACTTTTGATCAAGCACTAGGGGGTTGGAGTCAAATTGGGGTGATCTGGGGAAAGCCAAATACGCCCTGAGAAGAGATAGGAGGAATCACAGGTCCATGAGTGATGTCCATCTAAGCCTTATGCCAAACTGAACCTAAGTAATATCACTGATACAATGCAAATCATGCTAAGTTTATTATACCTGCTATCAACCTATCTCTTTATGTCATAATAACGCTGAACATGAATCCTAGTGACAACCTCTTAAA
>NW_027501594.1:0-62171 GCF_021521415.1 Bidens hawaiensis | reverse complement strand
TTTATAAAAATGATATTGCATTTTTGCATTTTTATGTGATTTGACCCGACCCGACCTGACCCGTCTCTACCATGTCGGATAGTTATTAAATCTAAGCACCAAAAAATTCCGAACCCATATGAAATTTTTTCTGGTTCCGCCACTGACTGCAAGTTTCATAGCATTACACAAACATTTGTCAACATTACACAAACATAAGTTTCAAAACACATAATGCAAGGACATAAGTTTGTCAACATTACACAATAACATAAGTTTCATTACATAAACCTAACACATGTTTAAAAACACTTAATGCAAGGACTAAGTAGCAGCCCCACCTTTTGTTCCATCCCTTTTCCTTTTACCAGCACCATTAGCATCCATAACTTGTTTTCCAACCCTTGTTCTTTTAGCAGCAGCCTTACCAGTCTCAAATGATTTTGCAGCAGCTTTTCAAACAGCTTTAGCAGATCCAGCAGTTTGCTTACTAGCCTTAACAGACCCACCTTGTGCCCTCTTGCCACATGACCTCTTTTTATGTCCCACCTACTTGCAAATGTCACATGTTACAGACCCACCTTCCATTTCCAATTTACCACATTTTGGAAGTTTTTAGCTTAATTCAAGAATCTCCTCAGCAGACTTCTTTTTCATCTTCTTTGATCTACCTATTTGAATGTGATACTTTGGGGCTGTTAAGGTAGTTGGGTATGAAGAGATTGGCCATAACTCCATACTATTAATTGGTTCTAAGGTTTTTGCATAAACCTTTTTCCAAGTCTCTAACCAATAGGCCTCATCCACCCACCTCTCTGTTATCCCTTCATCTTGTCCATTCATGGCCATATTATAAATACAAGCCACTGCATGCCTGCAAGGCATGCCCATAAGTTCCCATCGTCTACATGAGCAAGTCCTCTATTCCATGTCAAAAGCTCTCTTCTCATTGGTAGGACCAGTAACTTGATATTTGGAATTTCCATTTCAAATAACAGTGTATAGATTTGCTTCAGTCTTGGTTTTCTCAAATATTATTGTGGCAATAGGTGTTAATATACCTTGACACTTAGCAATGGTCTTATGCACCACAACCATCATTCTCATCATATATTCCCTAATGAACTCATGCAAGTTATAACTGGTTTGTCCCTTGCAAGAATCAGTTGCCTAAAGACCTCACAAAGATTGTTCAACATAACATCACATTTTGGCCTAATTGCAATAAATTTAAGGAAATATAATATCAGACAACTTATATCTACATGTTAATGAAACAACTGATATATATCAAACAACTTATATCTACATGTTAATGAAACAACTGATATATATCAAACAACTTATATCTACATGTTAATGAAACAACTGATATCAAACAACTTATATCTACATGCTATAATGAAATGTACATACCATTGTAATAAGCTCTTGACTAGTGTTTGGGTGGGATCTCTTTCAACCACTCATGGAGTGCCTTATCTTTATCTAGTATTGTTGTCATACTTCTTTCAAATTCCTGTATTGTGGTTGCAAAGGCACCTTTCTGAAACATGTTTTTGTACATAACACCTCTCCACCTTGGCTTCATGTTCTCATGTATATGCCTTAAGCAATACCTGTGTTCAGCACATGGAAAGCATCTTTTGTATAGTTGGTATTATGCCCTAAACAAAACAATTAAATGTATGTAAAATAAGAAGACAATCATATGTACGTAAAATTAAGCAAATAGTTACATGTGTTAAACAAACCTTTTGCCTGTCATTTATGAAGGTGAAGTTACTATTGGAATACAAATTCAGATCTTCACCCAAACACTCCAAAAACCAGGTCCAACTAGCTACTGGAATGCTACTGGATAAATTTCATTATTTGCATCAATTCCAACAACTGTTAAAATTTGCCCTGGAAAGGGCCCTTTCATAAAACACCCATCAAGACCAAGTAAATCTCTACCACCTAGCTTAAACCCTTCCTTTAGTGCACCAAAACAAATATATATTCTCCTGAACTGTCTTGTGGGACTACTAGGTTGCAACAAGCTTCAACATCTAGCTTCACCGTTGTACATGGATTAGATCTAATAAGCTTTTAGTGTAATCCCTTAGATAACCATATTGAGCCTGAAAATCTCCAAGTACCTTCCTTTCAGCCATGGTCTTAGCCCTGCTCATCTGATATGGGGTAATCTGCACTTGATATTTCTTTATCAAGTCTTCTGCCAAATCTCTTGGCTTAGTGATTGAATTGCTGATTTTAATGGTTGGTTCAATTTCCCTTGCCAACCAATTTATGGTGCACAAGCTCACATCTCTTGTTTGCAAACAAGTGTGCTCTTTAATGTATGTTTTAACAGTCCAACTACCCTAATGTCTAATATTTGATATGTGTAATGTCCAAGGGCATGTGGGAACCTGGTCCTTTTTTTTAGGTTTGGATTTACAGAATTACCCTTTGATGTCCCACTAGAAGATGTTAGAGATTTATCCTTGGAATTCCCAACTACTTTTGTCCCATCCTCTTTACTTTCATACCTAACATGGCTTGGGTCCACACCTAAACAAATTACCCTATATCTATGGTTATTATTTAGTTTAACATGTAATTGTCTTCTTGAATCAAATGCAAGCAATTGCATGTTGCTTGACCAACCACTTTATGGAATCTTTATCATCAAAAGTTTGGCCAATATAAAATGGATAATTCACATCTTTTGTACCATTATTCTTCTTCCTGCTAAGCTTAAGAGCTTGTTTCAATGGTGTCTCATCACCATTATCACCATCAAACTCATCTACATCAATCAAACCTAAATCTTCATCTCCATCTACTTCATATTCTTCACCTTCATCACTCATGTCAAAGTGCACAGCAGCCCTAAATTTATCTTTATCATTGTCACACCCGGTCCATAGGCGGAAACAACCGGTATGCGACTCATGAAAGGTTTTTCGAGAGCGCGGTTAAGCAAACAACTATATGATAAAAATACATGAGGATTTCATTCATGATATAAGTTTTACAAAATACCAATAATAAAGTTTACATGTAACATATTGAGATTTCACAGTTATGTCCCGCCGAAGGGGGAATAAAACCATGAAAACTCCAAAATATAAAATCCTCATACATGAAATTTTCCTAGTTAAACATAAAATCGTAGTGAGACACCGTGACCTCTCCACGTGGCTAAATACCTGAAAGACACGTAAAATAATTTAATCAGTATAAACTGAGTGAGTTCACAAGTTTTGTGACTCGGTAAAATGCTTTCTAATATAATTCTCATAACGTCATGAATGCAATATCCATGACTTGCAGTGTAACGTGAATACATGAGTTCGTAACCATTCCTTGACTATATATATACACCATAAAGCCCCACATAACATCCCACGAGTCCACGAGGGAATAAATAAATCGGAAAACTAAGCACCCGTCTTATAAAGTGGCGCGACCACTTACGAGTGGGTTGGTCAGACCAGTAGTACTACCCGTAGAGTTCCTCGGCTATAGTTGCCTATAGTTTATGGTTACAATATATACCGGGGACTTTATGTACCATGAGCGCGCCAAATATCTCATGTACACGCACATTGTAAATCAAGATATACACCATGATAAAACATATTTAAACACGTGTCCCTCGCCCCGAAAACAGTTTAAAACATAGTGAAAATAGTGAAAATAGGGGCTGTGAGACTCACCTTAAATCGAGGAATAATGTTCCGTTATACTTGGTGAGTTTCCTGTATTATATCGTATACGTACATTCTTCAGTACATAATACTTATACTACTATTAATACTTAGCCCGATACATACTTATGAGGTGGCGGTATATATGTATTTTTATACCTTAGCGATATGGACGTTAGACAACGTCTTATACTTGTTATATATATGCCCGTTATATTCTCTTTATATATATATCCTTCGAGCATTAGGGAATGCTCGATACAAATTATTAGTCGGTAATCATGACGTTCGTGACATGCTTTGGCCTAATAGGTTTTGGAGCTCTCATCGTTAGTCCCCAGGTAGGTAACGGGCCCACCTATGATATATTCAGTTACCAGCCTAGACAGGACGTCCCGACTACCGGCACCTCCACCCTTCCAGTTACTCGCAATGTCCATCACAAAAACCCGTATTTTATATTTATTGCACATATATAGGAATATATGTGTATGACTTGTATACTTATTTTGTTATGTATATATTATAAGTATTATTAATATCCTTTTTAAATCTTATAAGCATATATTATATATATCTTACTAGTACTCATATTTTATCATTATTATTATTATTATTATTATTATTACTATTATTATTACTATTATTATTTTTACTTTTATGACGAACCCGATACGGTTTTTAATACGTTAGTTATATCCTTTGTAAAGTTTAACATAACCAAAATTCCATTTTTACATTTAGATCATCTTGTTTATTTATAAATGGGTTTTACTACTGAAGATCATTTTTACCTTAACCTTCCTTAAACACCCCTTTAAATCCTTTATATCTTTTACTTAACATGATTTATCCTTACTTATATGTCACACTTCAAGTTTATATTCATGATTTATCACCTCATTAAATATATGTATCTTAGGCTTAATCCATGTTTTTCTATTAAACATAATATGATTTTATTACCTTGGAAATGTCGGTTTTTTCGAGACGTTCTTGAGCGTGTTTAGGCTCTTGGATGATGGTCTTGTAGTGTAGGCTCTAGAATATGTTTATTAAACATGAACACAAGTGTTAAAATCAAAGGAAACGAGTGTGTGTTGGCTGGACAGAAAAGAACCATTTTCCAGCAAGTATTTTATGAAGAACAATTAGACTTTTAGGCTTACCAAGTGCTGAAATTAAGCCGGAAATGGATATTCGAAAGATGGTTCGTGATCCTTACGAGTTTCCTTGGATTTCTAAACAAGAATCACCGAAAAATACCAAGTAGTTTGTGAGATATGAACAAAAGAAGAGAGGTGGGTACTGCTGGAAAATGCAGTTTCCCAGCAGTGACCTTCGAAGGTTCAAAGCTTCTTACCGAGTTTTCTGGGCAGAGATCCGTTCAAGGCTTTCCACTACGGTTTAAGGATTTCTTCTAGCTTTCCAACGATATATAGGGTTCAGAGGGTTCAGGGCAGAATTATAGAGAAATTGGGTTGCAAAGAGGCGGTTGCTTGGTGTTGCGCTGCTGCTGTTCTTCAGCCATGAAAAGAGAGAAATTTGGAGTGTGTTTAAGGGTTTGTATGAGTTTGTGTGTGGTGTTTTTCATCAAAATAATTGGTCTTATTTATAGGCAAACCCAAGGGAACACATCCCTTGATTTGGGGGATCCAAAAGATTACAATCCCTTGATTTAAGGGTGTCAAATCTTACACCATAAAGTGAAATAGTTAGTCAAAGCATGGTTTTTATTGTTGTTTATTTGATGGAATGGGGGTAGGCGGCCATAGGGAATGGTTAGGAAGATTTTGCTTGATCTTGTAGTACTTTCAATATTGTGCCCATACCTTGGTAGGTAAAAGATAAGATCTTCCAGAAGCATAGACTGGCTCATTTTGGGCGGAAGTATTCCCTTTCCGCAGGTCTTCCCGCAGGTCTTCCCGCAGTGTCTTCCCGCAGGTCTTCCCGCAGGGTCTTCCCGCAGGTTCTTCCGCAGGGTCTTCCCGCAGGGTCTTCCCGCAGGTCTTCCCGCAGGGCTTCCCGCAGGTCTTCCCGCAGGGTCTTTGAGCACTTTGAGCACAGGGTCTTTGAGCACTTTGAGCACAGGGTCTTTGAAAAGGATTTTTGGTTTTTAGGGTTTTTCGCAAGGATTCTTCCCACGGGTTTCCCAATGTCACGCAGAGTTTTTCCACTCTTCTGTTTGAACTTTGGGTATATTATAGATGATATGGAACCCGTATTTATTTTGGTTCCCGGTATGATGTATATTTAAATTTAGCCCGGAGTTATATTTGGTTAAATAGTGCTCCATATTGTAATCCTTTATGGATTGTTTAAATTATTAACTTCATATTATTTTTGACTAGTATACCTTTAATTCCTTCATAGTTTCATATCTTGGTCGTCTCACTGTATAATGTATCATTGATTTGGCCGGTTCGGCGACTATATTCCATTATTTAAACGTTTATGGCGTTTTGGTCCTAATTAGAGTATTAGAACATTACTGGGCATGGTCTTACCATTACCCCTTATATTGGATCATAGGTATATATTTAGCTTGATATGTTTGTCACCTCTGACTATTACTGGGCTGTCTTTATCATATAGTCGTTCTCATCGGCACTTTATACAATCCTATAGGCATTACGACTGTTCTCGTTCACATTTCAAGTATACTATGGTTTATACGTCATATAACTTATATAATCAACACATAATTTAAATCAAGTATATAGATTAGAGTGTGAAATAATTACCGGGTGTCACATTCTCCCCCTGTTGGAAGAATTTCGTCCCGAAATTTGTTGTTAGTTATCCGTTATAGTTGGGTCCGGGAAAAGGTGTGGGTACTTCTTTCGAATTTGATCTTCTCTTTCCCAGGTAAACTCGGGTCCTCTTTTAGATTTCCACTGTACCTTCACTAACTTAATCCGACTTCTTCGTAGTTTTTGTTCTTTCCAGTCGGTAACGGCTATCGGTTCTTCAACAAAATGTAACCGATCGTCAATATGTACTTCATCTAAAGGTATAATTAAAGATTCATCGGATAGACACTTTTTAAGGTTCGACACATGGAATGTGTCATGTACCCCGTTAAGTTCTTCCGGTAGCTTCAACTTATAGGCCACTAGACCTATCCATTCCAGGATCTCGAACGGTCCGGTATATCTTGGGCTGAGCTTGCCCCGCTTTCCAAACCTTGGAACTCCTTTCCATGGCGAGACTTTTAAAAGAACTTTATCTCCCACTTGGAATTCCAAAGGCTTGCGTCTCACATCCGCATAACTTTTCTGTCGATCGCGGGCCGTTTTCAGTCGTTCTTTTATTTGAAATATCTTGTCAGTTGTTTCTTGAATTAGTTCGGGACCCGTCATTTGTCTGTCGCCAATTTCCGCCCAGCACAAGGGCGACCTACACTTACGACCATACAAAGCTTCGAACGGTGCAGCCTTTATGCTCGTGTGGTAGCTATTATTATATGAAAATTCCACCAAAGGAAGGTGAACATCCCAGCTACCACCAAAATCAATTGCACACGCTCTTAGCATATCCTCCAATGTTTGTATAGTTCGTTCGCTTTGGCCGTCAGTCTGGGGATGGTAGGCGGTACTCATATCTAATCGCGTGCCCAAAGCTTTTTGTAACGACTTCCAAAAATGAGACGTAAATCGACTGTCGCGGTCAGAAATAATCGAGACTGGGACTCCATGTCTTGACACGATCTCTTTTATATATAGTCTAGCTAACCGCTCCATCTTATCCGTTTCTTTGATAGCTAAGAAATGCGCGGATTTGGTTAGCCGGTCGACTATCACCCATATGGTGTCATAACCTCCTGGAGTCCTAGGTAACTTCGTAATGAAATCCATCGAGATTTGTTCCCATTTCCACATGGGAATCTCGGGCTGTTGTAATAATCCGGATGGTTTCTGATATTCCGCCTTGACTTTTGCGCAAGTTAAACATTTTCCCACATAATTTGCTATATCACCCTTAAGATTAGGCCACCAATAGTATCCCTTTACATCTTTATACATTTTATCTGCACCGGGGTGCACGGAATACTTCGTCTTGTGGGCTTCATCAAGTATTCTTTCACGTAATCCTCCCTCGAGAGGAACCCATATTCGGTTGACAAAGTACAGGTACCGTCTTCTTTGGATTCTAAGTTGTCAACCATACCACGGAGACCCTTGTCTTTGATATTATCAGGTTTCAAAGCTTCTCGTTGGGCTTCGTGGATATGGGTGGTGAGGTTCGTACTTATAGTTAGCCCTAAGACTTTAACACGTGATGTCTTCACCCTTTCTTTCCTGCTTAAAGCGTCTGCTACAACGTTCGCCTTTCCAGGGTGGTACTTGATCACACAATCATAATCATTCAATAATTCAACCCACCGTCGTTGCCTCATGTTTAATTCTTTTTTATCAAATATATGTTGTAGGCTTTTATGATCGGTGTAGATTGTGCAATGGGTGCCGTATAAGTAATGACGCCATATCTTAAGTGCAAACACCACTGCGCCCAATTCTAAATCGTGAGTGGTGTAATTTTTCTCGTGCACTTTGAGTTGTCGTGACGCGTACGCGATGACTTGATTTCTTTGCATAAGGACACAACCAAGTCCTTGATGCGAAGCATCGCAATAAACTACGAAGTCATCCGTCCCTTCAGGTAGAGCTAGGATAGGCGCACTACAAAGCTTCTGTTTTAGCAACTGGAACGCCTTTTCTTGTTTATCTCCCCAATTAAAAGGTTTATCCTTCTGTGTGAGCGCAGTAAGGGGTTGTGCTATCTTCGAGAAATTTTCAATAAATCGCCGATAGTAGCCTGCTAGCCCTAGAAATTGTCGTATTTCCGTCGGTGTCTTCGGCACTTCCCAGTTTTTAATGGCCTCTACTTTTGAAGGGTCAACATGAATTCCCTTTTCGTTGACGACATGGCCTAAAAAGTGTACTTCTCTTAACCAAAAATCACACTTTGAAAACTTTGCATACAACTTCTCCTTTCTCAACAATTCTAAAATCAATCGAAGGTGTTGCTCGTGCTCCTCTTCCGTTCGGGAATAAATTAATATGTCATCTATAAAAACTATCACGAACTTGTCTAGGTAAGGTTTGCACACTCGGTTCATTAAGTCCATGAACACGGCAGGTGCGTTCGTTAGCCCAAAAGGCATGACTAGAAATTCATAATGACCATACCTCGTTCGAAACGCAGTCTTTGGTACATCATCCTCGTGTATCTTCAGCTGATGGTACCCTGATCGTAGATCTATCTTGGAATAGAAACTAGATCCCTGTAATTGGTCAAACAAATCATCAATCCTATGTAAAGGGTACCGATTTTTGATGGTCAGTTTGTTAAGTTCCCTGTAATCAATACACATACGGAACGAACCGTCTTTCTTCTTGACAAATAGTACCGGGGCTCCCCAAGGTGAGTAGCTCGGGCGTATGAAACCCTTGTCTAGTAGCTCCTGTAATTGATTCGATAGTTCTCGCATTTCCGAGGGAGCTAATCGATAAGGTGCTCGCGCTACTGGTGCAGCTCCTGGTACTAGATCGATTCGAAACTCCACTTGTCTTTGAGGTGGTAACCCTGGTAGATCTTCTGGAAAGACTTTGGGGAAATCTCTCACTATAGGTATACTTCCTATCTTCCTTTCTTCATCCTTCTTCTCCACCACGTGGGCTAAGAAAGCTTGACACTTCTTTCGCAAGCACTTTCGTGCTTTCATACACGAAATTAACTTCATCACAGTGCCACGTCTTTCCCCTTGAATAGTCAGCGTTTCACCACTTGCCAAGGGTACGCGGATTTGCTTGTCATAACAAATAATTTCAGCATGGTTCTTTGCTAACCAATCCATGCCTATAACGACATCAAAACTTCCTAAATCTATCGGCAACAGATCTACGTTAAACTCATGTTCTCCCATCACTAGTACGCAACTTTCCACTATATCGTCTGATCGTAACTGTTTGCCATTAGCTAATTCTATAGCATAGGGCGTTGCTAATTTACTAGGTGCTAAACCAAGTAGGTCCTTAAATTCAGTGGATATAAAACTTAAATCCGCACCAGTATCAAATAACACAGACGCATAGTGGTTGTTAAGTAGGAACGTACCAGTGACGACATTTGGGTCTTCCTTAGCTTCACCCGCCCCGATAACAAAAGCCCTAGCTTGAGCTGTATTCTTCATCTGCGGACAGTCCTTGATAAAATGACCCGTATTTCCGCACCCATAACAAGCTCGTGGTGTCGTTTTCCCCGGTTCTTGCTTCACAACTACTGCACCATTCTTAATTCTACACTTAGCTTCCACATGCCCTCTCTTGTGACAATGCTTACACACAATACTTGAGCAGTCACCAACATGATAATACTTGCATTTGTCACACCACGGGTTTGACCCTCTATACGTCTTCCGTGGTTGATCCGTGGTCAGGGCGGCATACACTTTCACAGTTTCTTGTTTCTTGACAGGGGGTTCCTTGGAACTTGACCCTTGATTACGAGAGGCCCAGCTCCTCTTGTGATTGTTATGGCGGCTGTTGCTGCGTTGGGAGAATGGTTGGCTTGCTTCCTTCTGAGTTGGCTTTCCTAGGGTGCCAGCTCGTACTGCATCTTCTGTCAGACTCAGACCTAGTTCAACAGCCTCGGCCATGGTCGCAGGCCTAGTGGCCGTGATTGGTCCCCTGATAACTGTTGCTAATCCCCAGATGTACCTTTCAACTCTCTTTTCTTCAGTGGTGGCCATATGAGGAACTATTCGGCATAGCTCGTGAAATCGCGTGTTATATGCTGTGATGTCGGCTCCCTTCATGGTGAGCGTCCAGAACTCATTTTCCAACTTCTGCATCTCAGTCCTTGGGCAATATTTCTTTTCCATCATCTCCTTTAACTCTTTCCAGGTCTTACCATAGGCCACGTCTCGGCCTAGGGTTTGTACTTGTAAATTCCACCACGATAGGGCTTCATCTTGAAACATACATGTCACGTACAACACTTTCTGTTTTTCTGTGCATCCACTGATTGCTATCACAGATTCTGTCTTCTCGATCCAACGGATAACTCCTATGGCTCCTTCCGTTCCCTTAAAGGACCATGGTTTGCATGTCATGAAAGTTTTGTAGGAACATCCTCGTTCCTCACCGCCAGTCTCTGGAACTACATTTTCAGTGTTTGCGGAATTCCTTCGTTCTTGACTTGAGTCGCCCCTACTGGCTTCGTAGGCGGCTATCGCTTGCGCTATGACTTCTTGTAATTGCGCAGGTGTATTAGGTAAACTGTCGTTCCTTCTCCTTGGCATTTTCCTTCAAGTTGAGAAAAAGAAGGATCGGTTAGTATTGGCATCACGCTTGTATGTAAGTAGTTGTAGGGTTCGATACTTATTACATTCACACCCATATATTTGCTTATAGTCATACTTATCAATCATATACTCGCATACATAGATTTTATTATTACATCTCATTATACCACATCGTATACTCATACTCATATATCATAAACATAACTTCATTACATCAAAAGATTTGATTACATAAGTTTATGTTTAAGTCTACTACAAACTCCTACAACATACAAGCGTTTTGCCAAAAGATCGGGTCGTAGCCCGTAATATATTACTTCCCATACATATGATTACTACCCGCTAATACTAGTCTATAGTCGCTTCATGGCATCGGTGGTGGCGGTGGTGGAAACACGTCTCCCAAAACGGCTTGAATCGTCTTAACCTCATTTTCCAATCTCATCACTCTTTGTTCGGCGGCAGCGGCCCGCCTCGCTCCCACATCAGCTAAGTGCAATGCATCCCCTACCATATGCTCCAACTTCAGTATCCTCATCCTTGCATCGGAGATCAAGTCATAGTGATTATCAAGGCGGAGACTGGTCTCACAGGCCTTGCCTTTCACGCTCTCCATAAACACCTCGACCCTCTGCTCCCAATCCATGAGCCATTCCTCAAGGGCCTCGGCAGCTGCTGCGGTCGATGGTACGGGGACCTCTGTATCATCGGAGGTAGCGCGCCCTTGGGGGCGTGAGGACTCGCCTACCTCATGTATAGTCCGGGGCACCTCATCGTCGGAGTCCGTGGCATACCTTTTCAGCCCGGCGGCTCGTATCTCCTCGGAGGGCACTGCAGCCAGCTCCTCCATCTCCTCAAGGTCGTCGTTGTCATAGGTTACCTTGTCGTCCTCATCGAGCCTGATTACCTCGGTAGGCTCGTCATCGGAGATCTCTATAGGATCATCAGGAATTGGAACAACGTCGCTCATATGGACACTGCTGCTATCAGTGTTAGAGTCAGAGCCGGAGTCGGAGTCAGTGATGGCTAGGCCATGATATGGATCATTGTTCGGGAAGGCCATCGCTGAAAGGATTAAGGTTTAATTAGTGATAATATCGCTTTATGTTTTTCCTATCCCTTATTTTGGTCATTCCCATACTAGACCATTAATTGTGATAAAGGTGTCGTGAAGACACGTGCACTCTCGTGTAATGCAAGTTTTGAAAACATGTCATGCATGAAAAACGTTTTCACGAGGGAATCTAAGGGGTTATAGTCTAGACTCATGGTTGAATCCTAGTTCGCTATAACCTTGGCTCTGATACCAGTCTGTCACACCCGGTCCATAGGCGGAAACAACTGGTGTGCGACTCATGAAAGGTTTTTCGAGAGCGCGGTTAAGCAAACAACTATATGATAAAAATACATGAGGATTTCATTCATGATATAAGTTTTACAAAATACCAATAATAAAGTTTACATGTAACATATTGAGATTTCACAGTTATGTCCCGCCGAAGGGGGAATAAAACCATGAAAACTCCAAAATATAAAATCCTCATACATGAAATTTTCATAGTTAAACATAAAATCGTAGTGAGACACCGTGACCTCTCCACGTGGCTAAATACCTGAAAGACACGTAAAATAATTTAATCAGTATAAACTGAGTGAGTTCACAAGTTTTGTGACTCGATAAAATGCTTTCTAATATAATTCTCATAACGTCATGAATGCAATATCCATGACTTGCAGTGTAACGTGAATACATGAGTTCGTAACCATTCCTTGACTATATATACACACCATAAAGCCCCACATAACATCCCACGAGTCCACGAGGGAATAAATAAATCGGAAAACTAAGCACCCGTCTTATAAAGTGGCGCGACCACTTACGAGTGGGTTGGTCAGACCAGTAGTACTACCCGTAGAGTTCCTCGGCTATAGTTGCCTATAGTTTATGGTTACAATATATACCGGGGACTTTATGTACCATGAGCGCGCCAAATATCTCATGTACACGCACATTGTAAATCAAGATATACACCATGATAAAACATATTTAAACACGTGTCCCTCGCCCCGAAAACAGTTTAAAACATAGTGAAAATAGTGAAAATAGGGGCTGTGAGACTCACCTTAAATCGAGGAATAATGTTCCGTTATACTTGGTGAGTTTTCTGTATTATATCGTATACGTACATTCTTCAGTACATAATACTTATACTACTATTAATACTTAGCCCGATACATACTTATGAGGTGGCGGTATATATGTATTTTTATACCTTAGCGATATGGACGTTAGACAACGTCTTATACTTGTTATATATATGCCCGTTATATTCTCTTTATATATATATCCTTCGAGCATTAGGGAATGCTCGATACAAATTATTAGTCGGTAATCATGACGTTCGTGACATGCTTTGGCCTAATAGGTTTTGGAGCTCTCATCGTTAGTCCCCAGGTAGGTAATGGGCCCATCTATGATATATTCAGTTACCAGCCTAGACAGGACGTCCCGACTACCGGCACCTCCACCCTTCCAGTTACTCGCAATGTCCATCACAAAAACCCGTATTTTATATTTATTGCACATATATAGGAATATATGTGTATGACTTGTATACTTATTTTGTTATGTATATATTATAAGTATTATTAATATCGTTTTTAAATCTTATAAGCATATATTATATATATCTTACTAGTACTCATATTTTATCATTATTATTATTATTACTATTATTATTACTATTATTATTTTTACTTTTATGACGAACCCGATACGGTTTTTAATACGTTAGTTATATCCTTTGTAAAGTTTAACATAACCAAAATTCCATTTTTACATTTAGATCATCTTGTTTATTTATAAATGGGTTTTACTACTGAAGATCATTTTTACCTTAACCTTCCTTAAACACCCCTTTAAATCCTTTATATCTTTTACTTAACATGATTTATCCTTACTTATATGTCACACTTCAAGTTTATATTCATGATTTATCACCTCATTAAATATATGTATCTTAGGCTTAATCCATGTTTTTCTATTAAACATAATATGATTTTATTACCTTGGAAATGTCGGTTTTTTCGAGACGTTCTTGAGCGTGTTTAGGCTCTTGGATGATGGTCTTGTAGTGTAGGCTCTAGAATATGTTTATTAAACATGAACACAAGTGTTAAAATCAAAGGAAACGAGTGTGTGTTGGCTGGACAGAAAAGAACCATTTTCCAGCAAGTATTTTATGAAGAACAATTAGACTTTTAGGCTTACCAAGTGCTGAAATTAAGCCGGAAATGGATATTCGAAAGATGGTTCGTGATCCTTACGAGTTTCCTTGGATTTCTAAACAAGAATCACCGAAAAATACCAAGTAGTTTGTGAGATATGAACAAAAGAAGAGAGGTGGGTACTGCTGGAAAATGCAGTTTCCCAGCAGTGACCTTCGAAGGTTCAAAGCTTCTTACCGAGTTTTCCGGGCAGAGATCCGTTCAAGGCTTTCCACTACGGTTTAAGGATTTCTTCTAGCTTTCCAACGATATATAGGGTTCAGAGGGTTCAGGGCAGAATTATAGAGAAATTGGGTTGCAAAGAGGCGGTTGCTTGGTGTTGCGCTGCTGCTGTTCTTCAGCCATGAAAAGAGAGAAATTTGGAGTGTGTTTAAGGGTTTGTATGAGTTTGTGTGTGGTGTTTTTCATCAAAATAATTGGTCTTATTTATAGGCAAACCCAAGGGAACACATCCCTTGATTTGGGGGATCCAAAAGATTACAATCCCTTGATTTAAGGGTGTCAAATCTTACACCATAAAGTGAAATAGTTAGTCAAAGCATGGTTTTTATTGTTGTTTATTTGATGGAATGGGGGTAGGCGGCCATAGGGAATGGTTAGGAAGATTTTGCTTGATCTTGTAGTACTTTCAATATTGTGCCCATACCTTGGTAGGTAAAAGATAAGATCTTCCAGAAGCATAGACTGGCTCATTTTGGGCGGAAGTATTCCCTTTCCGCAGGTCTTCCCGCAGGTCTTCCCGCAGGGTCTTCCCGCAGGTCTTTCCGCAGTGTCTTCCCGCAGGTCTTCCTGCAGGGTCTTCCCGCAGGTTCTTCCGCAGGGTCTTCCCGCAGGTCTTCCCGCAGGGTCTTCCCGCAGGTCTTCCCGCAGGGTCTTCCCGCAGGTCTTCCCGCAGGGTCTGAGCACAGGGTCTTTGAGCACTTTGAGCACAGGGTCTTTGAGCACTTTGAGCACAGGGTCTTTGAAAAGGATTTTTGGTTTTTAGGGTTTTTCGCAAGGATTCTTCCCACGGGTTTCCCAATGTCACGCAGAGTTTTTCCACTCATCTGTTTGAACTTTGGGTATATAATAGATGATATGGAACCCGTATTTATTTTGGTTCCCGGTATGATGTATATTTAAATTTAGCCCGGAGTTATATTTGGTTAAATAGTGCTCCATATTGTAATCCTTTATGGATTGTTTAAATTATTAACTTCATATTATTTTTGACTAGTATACCTTTAATTCCTTCATAGTTTCATATCTTGGTCGTCTCACTGTATAATGTATCATTGATTTGGCCGGTTCGGCGACTATATTCCATTATTTAAACGTTTATGGCGTTTTGGTCCTAATTAGAGTATTAGAACATTACTGGGCATGGTCTTACCATTACCCCTTATATTGGATCATAGGTATATATTTAGCTTGATATGTTTGTCACCTCTGACTATTACTGGGCTGTCTTTATCATATAGTCGTTCTCATCGGCACTTTATACAATCCTATAGGCATTACGACTGTTCTCGTTCACATTTCAAGTATACTATGGTTTATACGTCATATAACTTATATAATCAACACATAATTTAAATCAAGTATATAGATTAGAGTGTGAAATAATTACCGGGTGTCACAATCATTTACATCTATATCATCATCTAAGTAATCTTCATCTATTATGTAGTCAGAATCTTCACTCTCTTCACTACCCACATCACCCCTCCCTGCCAACATAATCTGACCCCTCATCACTCCAATCATCATCCCCCTTATCACCCCCATCATGTGACCTCTCAACAACATGTGACCCCTCAACATCCTTCTAAACAACACCCTCATCACTACTAAATTGATAATCATCCCAACCAACATTCAAATCTTCAACAACTTTATCAACATTCAGTTTTTTTCTAGGATGTGTTTTGAAATGTTCAACATACACCTCAATAACTCTAGTATGTTTAATTTGTTCAATCATTTCAATCACATCCTTATCACTACCTAATGGTCTTAAACCAACATCTAAGTCTACTCCATGGACCCTGTAATGGTATGCAACTACATCTTCTTCTAAATAACCTAGTTCTTCTACCGTATTCTTTAGACAAATCACTGAAAAATACTCAGAATGCACCTTATCAATGAAGTCAATATGACCCAAGTTGTATATTCTGCCTCCTAAACCATTGCTAAACCTGTCACCATGGTGAATTTCTGGTGTAAACTGGTACGGGTTGTTTGCTAATTAAAGTATAAAAAATGTTAGGAACAACAAGTATTTGATTCACATAGTTGGGGATTTGGTATAACTCACCATATTTAACTTCGGGATCGAATTTTGAAGATTCCCGTCTCACAACCCACAATTCAGCCATAATTGTTTGTTTGATCAATCAATGTTTATTGAGTACTAACGAGCGAAGTTGGGGAATACGTTTGGGAATCGATCATCGATTAGGAATAAGTTGGGGAATCAATGTTTATTGGTGTTTAGAGAATTAGGGTTATGATGTTTTGAGGATTCTGATACTAAGTAATAGATAAAGATTACTTAGGATTCTGATAATAATAATAATAATAATAATAATAATAATAATAATAATAATAACAAAATGGGGAAGGAAAAATAAAAGAAATAAACAAATAATAATAAAATTACGCAAATACCCCGGACTTAACGGATGAAAGTTAACGGGGTTAAAAAGGTACTAAAATGCAAGACTTTAGAAACTGATTTAGCTATTTGCACAAAATAAAGAATATATACTAAAGTTGCGTAGTTGTCTAAACCACATGTACTAAAATAACACTTGACTCCTTTAAATTATAACAAGTAACATTAGGTGATAAGATGTTATTTCGACTTTTGTGCTAATGTGTTGTTTATATTTCTAAAAAGTCACGTTAGGTAACATGTTAGGTCGTTATAGTATATGTTAGATGATAAGTCCATTCATTAGGCCTTCAGTAACGTTAGGCCATAACATGCAATTTAGGTGCTAGTGACATACATATGTTAGTTGATAAGTAGTCCACCAGTTGGGCACTGTCATATATTAATGTGTTCTTTTACTAAATAACAAATCACATAAGATCATTACAAGTCTTTTCTAGAGTCGAGGCTGGGTTTCCTTGTAAGCAACTTTTATATCCCTTGAGATAGATGTATGGTTTTTAACATCTCATCCTTTCAGACTTTAACAATAGGTTTGTTATATGTAAGATTTTTATCAGGTATGGTTGCAATTATTGTTGTACATAAGATCATAACAAGTCTTTTGGGAGCTAATGACATGTATTAGATGAGTCCACCAATTGGGCCTTAACGGTCCTTATCATATGTTAATATGTTGATTTACCTTATTATATTATTATACATGATCACATGGGATTGTATTGCCTGTCATTTAAGTGTTGTGACATATGTTATATGATAAACTTTATTTAGTTGAGTCTTAGTGAACCTTGTCATTTGTTAACATACTAAGGACATAATTTATATGTATTTGTGATATAATACATATTCATATATTACAAACTGGTTTTTATCTTTGTATTACGGGGTTGTTTTATGTCATTATTTGTTTTTAATATTTATATAATTTTTTATATTTTAATTTTATTTATTGTAATAAAGTTAATAACATACTCAGGATTTGATGATGAAGGGGTTTCATAAATAAATAATATTTTATAACCCGGTTTAAAAACTACTTGGATTTAGTGAGACTCATGACCCGCTTATATTTTTTACTATAAAATTGTTTCTAGTTATAAACAATATCTTTTTTAAAAAAATCGGATACTAATTTTTAGTATTCATATTCTATAGGATTTTCATATCAGAAATTTGGTGAGATTCATTATTAATTTAATGAGATGTTATAACTCGTTTAAGGGCTATCTAGGTTTGGTTAGACCCATACCCGTAAGTTCGGGTCAAATGCATGAGAAATCTTCATCTACAAATAAAGCAATCTGGTGGCTTGAGAGAATGTAGGGAGGTTTCGTTTATATATATTTAAGATAAGATTAAAATAAAATGCAATTATATTTGTACTACATTATATATTTTCTAGTATTAGAGACAAAATACAAATATTTGATTTGTAATATATTGCGTTTATGTCGAGTGGCCGGTCAAGGATTGCTTTTCAAAACAAGTTGTGTTTTTGTTGATTTCCATCTTCAGGTCCTCCAATATTACGACCCAACCCCTAGCTAACACGACTTCTTAAAACTCGACAATGGTTTCACCTTCTGTCTCCCCGTATTCTTTTCTACTTTTCGTAAGGGCAGGTATGGTAATTCGTCGAATTCTTCTTTCATCGGTAATGGATTATCCAACTCTTTGTTTTTGTCGGATTAATTTGACTCTTGGTGTTGGCTGTAGTTAGAATAGTTTGGGAGTTAGAGTTGTTGCGGGTGTTGGTATTGGGTTGGTTTGTACAAGTCAAACATAGAGTTCGACAAAAGGTCGAAAAATATCACAGATTAGTTCGGGATTGGTGACTGTGGAGTTATTGTTGGTTTAGTTAAGTTTTGTATTTGGATGATACTTGATGCGCATATGACCCAACCCCAATTGAGACGGCAATTGAGACGAAATTGATTTGATTCGAGATTATAAGAACTACCGACTTTGTGTATCTTCGCATCTTTAACCTTGCGTGAAGGATCCATATATTTATAAAAATAAGATGTTTTAAAAGTGTTGAGACAATACCAACCCAACGATTTTAGTAGACCAAAACGAATAAACAAAATCAAGGGCCCTTCCAAAAAAATTGGCTCATGCTTTCGAAAATTTATTTCACTTTGATTCACAATTATTTAAACGAACAAGTTATTAAAAAACCAAAATAATTTTGGTCGTGTTAATGGATGTTCGTTTTGTTGGTAAAAATTTTTAATTTAAAAAAAAAAACTAATTTGTATAGAGAGTCAAAGCTAGTACTATATTTATGTGATTTGACCCTAACAATTTGGGGGCCAAACCCATAACTTTACCTTCCTACGTTTATGGGCCAGCCCTGGAGGTGCACAAAAAACCGGTTCCAGACCCGACCTTACCTTATTCGCGGGTATGGACCAAGCTTTGGGTTTCTCCGCATAATTGTACCCGAAACTGAAACCGGCCCGGAATCGCTTGAATCGGTTCCACCAATACCCGGTAAAAACCCGACCCAACCCTACCAAAAACCCAGAAAACTCGATCAAATACCCGATTATACCCGGAACCGATTCCTACCCGACCCGGTTTTGACTTTTGTTGACCATACACAAAAATCGGTTCCTACGCAGTTCCAGTTCTTGAAAATACCCGGTTTATGCACCTCTAGCCGACCCTATGTTGGGAACTGAGCTAGGATGAATTTGTGTAAAAACCATGTTAAGTTATAGATTTGATTATAATTGTTTTTTTCTTTTAAACTATGACAGTTGGAACATATCACGTTCAGGGAGTTCTCTCTTACTCACCCGGTGACCACTTCGTTCACCCTAATAAATCAACACCACTCGGAGTCACTATCGCGTTCAGGTAGTTTTCACTTCACTATGAACCACCCGAGGTGGTGTTCCCAGCAGAGTCACACCCTACCCGAACCCACCCGATGACCACACCCTACCCAAACCAACCCCATATCAACTCCGTGTGCACCCTAATAAATTAACACCGATATAAACATCCTGTTGAACATTACCATTGACCACTGCACCCTAAAACTTCATTATAAACATATCATTGACCATTACCATTTTATAATCAGTATAATGTTGGGTTCGTAGGCCTTGTTGGCCCGGTTTATTATGAAGTCAAAAGAGGAGACGGGTGTGGGCGGTCAGGCCCAAGCCCGGCCCGGTTTAGATTTCTTGCATAATAATTTACTAACCCTAGTTCAGTCTCTATATAAACAACATTATGTACTTGTAATATTTGTCACTCAATAAAGATATACCTAGTTGCCACCCGTTGACGTAGGTCAGTTTAGACCGAACCACGTTAAATCCTCGTGTTCGTTTACTGCTTTCGTGTGTGTGTTCAGTTTCGTGTGTGCGTTTAATCCTAACAAGTGGTATCTAGAGCTTAGGTTCGGATCACGCGAAGAACACGTTGAACCAGTTCCGCCGTCGCCGCATCAAGAGTCGGAGCTAGGGTTCCGCTACGGTACCCAGTAGCCACCGGTCAGTTTCGTTGCGTCACTGCAGAAGGGTAATCGCCGGCAAGGGTTCTGCCATACCCAGTGCCGACGATCTGTGTAAAGGTTCTGTTCGAAAGTAGGTTCACGCATCACCACCGATTGCTTGGTCAACGTGTATTTGTTTCCAGTTTGTTTGGCTGTATATGATTGACCATAAAGGAGAAAGTTATTATTTATTTTTTCTTTGGAGTTTGGTGTTCTTGTGGCAGAACGTTTGACGGCCGAAAGGAGCAAGAAATCAAGAATTGTTATTTCAACCTTTTTTGGAGTTCATGCCACTATAAGACAAGAGAGTTTTTTTTTTTGGCAGGGAAGAATACGTGAGCAAGGGTTTCTTAATTTTTATTTGTGGGCTGTCTCTTTTGGGCCGAAATACAAAGGGCTGTAGGCCCAGTCTCTTATATTGATGTAGTGCTTGAGGATGAAAAACCAGAAAAGATGTCAGAAGCAGATTAGAAGAAGTTAGACAAGAAAGCTAGGGCTTGTATTACTTTGTCGTTGTCGGAAGATGTGGCGTTTAACATCATGAAAGAAACCACAGCACGTGGTATGATGGAGGCGCTATCCAACATGTATGAGAAGCCTTCGGCAGCGAATAAAGTCTATCTTATCCGAGAGCTAGTGACAACTCGAATGAAAGAGGGTGGGTCAGTTACAACTCATATCAATAATCTTAATTCGATCTTGTCCCGCTTAGTGTCAGTTGACATTAAGTTTGATGATGAAGTTCAAGGCCTCTTGTTATTATCCTCTTTGCCCGACAGTTGGTCGCAAACAGTGACTGCAGTTTGTAGTTCGTCTACAAATATTACTTTCGATGGGATTCGAGATCTGATTCTGGGAGAAGATTCAAGACGCAGAAGTTCAGGTGAATCATCAGGCAATATGCTAGTCACAGAAGGTAGAGGTAGGGGAAAACAGCGAGGCAGTGGGAGCAGGAAGAGGAGTCAGTCTAAGACTCGTAAGGATATTGAATGTTGGGGTTGTAAAGAGAAAGGACACTTCAGGAATCAGTGTCCGAATGGTAAGAAAGAGGTGAACGTTACAGAAGACGACACAGATGACGGGGTCAGTAGTGATGAGGCTTTGGTTTGTAGTGTTGAGAGTAGCGCTGATGCTTGGGTGATGGATTCTGGTGCATCGTTTCATGCCACTCACTGTAGTGAAACGATGAAGAATCTTAAATTTGGGGATTTTGGAAAGGTTCGACTAGCGAATGATGATATTTTAGAGGTTACGGGTATGGGAGACGTTGATTTGATAACTTCAGCCGGTACTTCTTGGACTTTGAAAGACGTGAGGGTTATTCCAAGTTTGAAGAAACGTTTGATTTCAGTTGGGCAGTTGGATGACCAAGGGCGCGATGTTAAGTTCGGGAATGGGCAGTGAAAAGTAGTCAAAGGGAATCTAGTGGTTGCTCGTGGCAAGAAAATGGGTTCGTTGTATATGGTCGATATGTCACCGAAAGGAGTGGATCCAGTTTTGGTGAAAGACAAAATCCGGTTCACAGAATCTCGTGGGCAGAAGAAGGTTCGTTTTGCAAGTAACAAACCCAGAGCCAAAGTGAAGATTCAGGATGAACGAGCTAGGAAGGTTAAATCAGTTGGGGGACATCGTGACAGTGGGAGCACAGGTCGTGTTTCAGTTACAGTTCCAGGTCGACAGTGGATTAAGAAAACCAGTATTCCAGCTGTAAAAGTCTCTCCAATGAATTACTTGCTGAGTATGGAGAGTGTTTGTTCTCAGGTTATCTCAGGATCCGGTAGTTCGTTACAGTGGGAGCCGGTAGGGACAGAGAATGGGTCAGGGGCAGTTTCAGCCGTGACTGACGTGTTGGAGCTCCGGGGAGCTTCAACGGGCCTTCTGTTTAATTGATGAGAAAGCGGTGGCAACTAGAAGAAGTTTAATGTTCAGATTACAGAAGTACAATCAGGAGTGCAGACGAGAATACTCAAGGCCTCCGAGTGGGAGATTGTTGGGTTCGTAGGCCTTGTTGGCCCGGTTTATTATATGAAGTCAAAAGAGGAGACAGGTGTGGGCGGTCGGGCCCAAGCCCGGCCCGGTTTAGATTTCTTGCATAATAATTTACTAACCCTAGTTCAGTCTCTATATAAACAACATTATGTACTTGTAATATTTGTCACTCAATAAAGATATACCTAGTTGCCACCCGTGGACGTAGGTCAGTTTAGATCGAACCACGTTAAATCCTCGTGTTCGTTTACTGCTTTCGTGTGTGTGTTCAGTTTCGTGTGTGCGTTTAATCCTAACATATAAATGGTTAAAAAAAATTCCAACATAACGATGACTTTCTCGAGCATACAAGAAGAGCAAGTTCGATTAACATATAAATTGATTTGTTAAAAAACTCGTAATAATTAGATTCTAATCACATTCGCAGGTGAAATAATGATTAAAAACAGTAAGTACCTGTTCATCTAACAAATCACCACTGATGTTCATTTCACAAAGGCTACCAACCATTAGATGGAGATCAATATCTATGAAAATGGATCTCGCAACACCTCGAAGCCCTAGGAAGATAACGCAACTGTTGATCCAACCATGCTTCTTCTTCTATGCTTGACTTTTCCAAGTAGATTGTTACCGTCTTCAACACCTTTGCATTCCCCAACAAGAACTTAAGAAATGGTATATCACACTTCCGCCATTTGAAATTCAAAAACTTGATGGTTGTAAGTTTCGCTAGCATACAAACGGGAACCAACTTTGGCGCAATCCAACGAGAACCTTGAAGCTTTTGTCGTTAACACAAACAAGTTAGACAAGTGCATTCTCAATAATATATATCTTTCAAACAAACATATCAAGTACCTTTTCGATATATATTTCTTTCAACTCGGGAGAACTTTGAAGAAAACTAGAGATTAGTTCGAGGTGCCAAAAACCTTTCAACTCCAAGCGCTCCATAATCAGAAAGACGGGCAGAGGTGAAGCGGATATGAGCTTAAGCAAAGACGAGTCTTGAGACTGCGTATCTCTTACCTTTTTAAGAAAGAGTAACTTAACTCCACTAATTCCCTTTAAAAGCTCAACCATGTGATTATTAAATGATTTGTCTTCAAACGAAAAAGATGCCTCAACCAAAGATGACACATCTTCCATTACAAATACCGAGTACAGTGTCCCATCAAAAAGCAGACGTTCAAGTTTAGGGACGCGTAAAACAAGTTTATTAGTATTTTCAGACCGAGACAAGTGTAGTTTCAATCTTTTCAATGTAGGTATATCGAATACGAAATCTTCTTCACTACAGTGCATTACAACTTGCAAAGATAAATCTTCAAGCATCGGTGAGCCAGCGATGAGTTTAAACGCACTGGAAAAAGGAGAAGTGAAAACCGCAACATCAAGAGTTTTCAAGCAAGGAAGACTGACCACAGGCACACATTCAGGCGCACATTCCCAAATACTTCCAAGACATATTTTTAACTTTGTGAGTGTTGTGCAAGTGAAAAGGCTTGAAGGCAACTCGAATAACTTATATTGTATGTCAAGCTCACGAGCGCTTAACGTGATTGCCTTATCAATCCAATTCGAAATGCTCGACTCTTGAATACGGGTCCTAAAAAAGTTTAACCGTAATGATTCAATTTGAGAAGATTTGCAACACCCTAATACCCGATCCACAAATGTTTCCAAGGAACTGAAACCGAGGGGTGTTATATCATCAAAGTCAAGATTTGTGATGCTCATCCAAGTGTACCTCCATCTTTTAGATAAAACGCAAGTTTGTACCCCAAATTTTGTAGGCATTAGAGAGAGTATGCGTGATTGAATGTCTTCGTGCAAGCTGCTAATTCGGTCTGCATTCTTGGATCTCATTGTTTATTTGTTTCCTAAAATTCAAACCCAATAATTCATAATCCACCATATTTAAAGAGAAAATTGGGTTCTATTATGCAAACAAAATAATTGAAAACTAGTAAATTAAAATATTTAAATCAGAAAAGAAATTGGGGTTTGGGATTTCACCGAATTCGTTTAGTTTCTTTTAACCAAGGGTACACAGAAATGAGAAAAACCAATAACCGCTTTTTGGTTAGTTCAGCTTTTAGTTAATTTGGTTATATTTCTAGTTTTTGTACGTCCGTTTCATGTATACATGTCTCCATTTAATGTATTTCTAAGCAAAATTTTTAACCAAGTTTGGTTTTGGTTATTGACCGAAAACCAACAAACCAAGCAAATTAACCGAACCGATATCAGTTTCGTTGGATGATTTTGTAAAAAAACGAATTTCATTTTCGGTTAGGGTGGAGTGGAATAACCAAACTGAAACAGATATATGCCCACCCCTAGATTCAACAAGTTATTCCATACCCGTTTTTCCATAAATTCAGAATCAGTGTTTTCGGTACCAGTATGCCAGTATGGTACTGTACGATTGGTATAGTACAATACTCACTACCCGCTTTTCCAATTACAATTTGAATTTAAAAAAAAAAAGTTGGTATAAGTATTTTCGGTACCGGAATCAATACTATTACCAAAAATCAATACTGGTATTCAGTACCCACTTTTCTATAAATTTCGTATTTCCGGAAACCGGGCCACAGTATTTTTGGTTCCTTACAGATCTCATCCCCTAACTACAATTATCAATACAACCTCACAATTACACCATGATTTACACACAGTTTAACTAACCGTTGTTGTCTATGCAGGTTGTGATGGAGATGGTTGTACGGCGGCGGCGGCGGCGGTGGTGGTGGTGGGTAATTGAGTAGGTGTTAGGATAACCCTTAGAGGGGGTCAAGCTCCAAGCAGTAAAGATAAGGAATAGATATTTTGGAACGATTTTTCTTCTCTCATTTCTTAACTTGAAGTACAAATGAAATAAACAAGCTAGCCTACACTACATGCACTTTATTTGGAGAACAATAAGGAAACATGCAAAACAAGCATGCAACGTGGGCTATCCCCACTAACTATTTTCCTAACTTCTATTCCTAACTTGTAGCACATCCATTTGACTGGGATGACCGGGTTGCCACTTTCTGCCTCGGGTCTTAGGTATGGGTCGGTTGAGATGGGTCCGGGATCGCATCAGTAGGGAGCACAAAACAACACAGGGGTTAAATTACATTTTATTAATTAATTAATTTATGTTTGTTTAGTTTACATCATAGAGATTACTTCCCAACAGCTAGCCTAAACAAAATTAAAATTTTAAAACAATAAAATAAAAATAAGATATTGGAAGCTTACCGTACTTTGTTAGATGAATGAATCTCAAGGGATGCGTTTGGTAGTTGTACGGTGGTCGGAATGAAAGTAGTTAGCGGTGGTCTTTGATAAGGAAAGGGAAAAAAAGAAAGAAATGGATTGAAAAATAAGTGATATTATTACGTGTTCTCTAGTTTGATGGAAAGGAAAGGAAATGAAAGGAAAGAAAACATTGTTTGTGTTCCATAGTTAAGTGGAAAAGAAAAGAATACTATAATTTTACCATTATACCTTTAAGTAGAATTAAAATAAAAATGCATTAGTTTCCATTCTCCATTACTTGTTTCTTTGCCTAATTCTTACTTTAACATACAAATTTAACTGAACATGAAAATATAGTATAAGCAATCAATGAAACTAAAAAACTAGTTTTCTTTCCCGACCTGTTATGTGGGGTCTGTTTCGTGTTTAGTAAGAGTTATAACTGACAGATAATAGAGAGGTAAAAGAAATATAACCATGCAAGTGCATAAGACAATTCAAACATCTGCATATTGAATAAAATCACCAATTTTAAACAAATATGAGAATTGTATCTACCATAATGACCCATATAATCCAATCATCCAGACGCAATCATGACTTGCCATATGCTGTGACTCATTATATTCAATTAAATAATAACATAAATATTAAAATGAAAAAATGGTATGTTAAGTTCACATAACTATATTAACCACATTGTCCTAAAATGCCATACAATGCTTGCACAGACATAATACAAACAGGGGCGAAGCACTTTGGGGATCGGGGTGGCCCCGGTCATTGCCATTTTCTCTGTTAGTATGGTAAAATTCGCAATTTTTTCTCGAAAATTTTTATAGGTATTAAGCGCGATCACCCTCGATGTATTTTTCTAAATGCTACCGGTCACCACTGATTGTTTTTTTATATATAATACCCCATTGTTTTTTTATATTCTAAAACCTCGCAGTATTTATAAACAAAAGTTACAAAATAGTAGTCGAATAGTAAAATATTTGTTTTTATAAATATTTTAAGTCTTTGAAATACTTCTTCTAGGTATCCACCCTTATGGATGAGATTGGTACCGTATCGATACCGGTACCGATACCAAAATATTTGGTTCGGTACCGATATTTAAGGTAAAATTTGAGATATACTAGTACCGAAACTCAAAACTTTGATATCTTTTCGGTAACGACGGTACCAAATCTGTACTGATTTCGGTACCGGTACCAATATCAAATTTTGCTTATCCTTACTCACCATTCATCTCGCATTATCATGAATATTTTAGGTCTTTGTTGGTTAAAAAATTCTTTTGTTTTTTTTATTATAAAAACAATTGTTTAAATAAATGAAGAAAAGTAGATATATAGATGTCATATTGTTTGATCCGACCCGACCCGAATCACCGACACGAACCGAATCGTCGACCCGAAGGTTTTGAGTCCGTGACTTCGGTCACCCCCGTGACTAAGCCCAAGCTTCGCCACTGAATAGAAACACAACGATATGGAGAAGACATAGTTTCTAATAATTTAGTAAGCAAATGCTCTTAACCAGCTACCATAGTTTATATTAAACAAGTTCTGCAATTCATTTTTTTTTTATCTAATTTTCAAAAAATGTCTTATGTAATAAATTTAACTTCTCTATATATTGCTTCCACGGGCCGAAACAGCAAGTCGAGCCTAAGAGGTTTAGACTTATACCGACCAATAAATAAATGATGTTAAACATATTCTCTTGTTAAACTACTGTTAAACGAGCTTTGCCTTTATTTATGTTAAACAAATTCTGCAATTTATTGTTCTTCTAATTGTTAAAAATGTCTCACATAATAAATTTAATTTGTTTATAAACCGCTTTAACAGGCCAAAACAGCAAACTATGCCCAATCAGTTCAGATTAATATACCAATCAGATTAAAAAACAAGATTTTAGAGAATGTTTGTACTTTTTTATGAACTATGAAGCTTGAATTTCAGGTTCTTATTTCAAAAGGATAACAAAATAAACAAAGAACAAGCATAGCAAGTAATTCTGTCTTTGAAATTAACAAATTTCAAGTTATTAAATTCAACTCAAATTAACAACTTAACAAATAACGCATTATCTGACAATTAACAAAGAAAATGCATAGCATCTATCGATAACCTCAAAGATACTTTTACCGCATACCTAATTCACCCATATTCTAACACAAAGTGTTTTAATAAAATAAGAATTAAAAATAACTAATAAAAGAAGGATTAAAACAAGCGTTGAGAAGCAAGTGTGACCTATGGGTAAGCTTGGGGCGTCGCTTGTCGTAGTATTGTGATGATGAAATGAACATCAGCTGGTTAACATACAGAAAGGAGCGAAACATATGAAATAAAGATAAGGGCAGCATGGTAATCTGAGTCTAATCAAATCATAACTCTTTCTTTTCTCTCCTGTTCTTTCCAATTACCTTGTATTTTCTTTTCCATTATTTCCCTTTCTCACCTAAAAAAATCTAGGGAACACCTTTTTATTCTAATTTCCTACCCTTTCTTTTCCTTTCTCCTCAAAACTAAGACCCTCGAAAAGCGTGTGAGTGTTGTTGGATCCAACCAACTTTGTTAACAAACCTTAAACACATGCCCACATGGACTTGAAAGGATTTGTTTACTTTTATTTAGGGGTGTGGGATTCGGGATCCAATCGGGATTGCTTATTTTTATCAACTTATAACTTATTATTTTTTTAAAATGTAATAAGATGTTTGGGATTGCTTATATATAATGTGTGAGGAAAAATTTCATAAGTTACAATGTTATAACTTATTAACTTAATGAAAATGAAAAGTTATAAGGAAGTAAAATAAGGAATCCCAAACACCCCCTAAATGGTTTTGATAAGGTCTTGCGAGTTTTGCATGGTTTATGTAAAGATAAAATGGTTAGATAGTTAGACCCGACCTCAGCTTGTGTAATGGTTTTGTTATGACCTTTAAACTGGCTCTGTTGTAAATAACCGAGTATTGTTGTAAAATGGTCGACTTTCGTTACGTAGCCAAAAGTAAAAAAAACAAAAACAAAAACAAAATGCTATGGACCAATATGTGCCGCTAAGTGCCCCGGTGAGGGCTTAGCGGCCCTAAAGGGCAGCTGATAAAACCCAAACTTTATAAACCAGGTGTTGGTAAAACCCGGGTGTTACGACGATGAGTTTGCAAGAATTCGTACATTATCAGTTATGCTCGTTATAGTACAGATACCGTTGACAAAATCTGAGCATTAAAACCTAAAAAAATAAATTCGAAAAATTAACATATAAAAAGATTAACATGTAATATTTGGTCAGTAAACTAGAGCGGTGGTAAAACCCAAGCGTTATCGATCCGGGCATTGAGGCAGTAACTCGACCTGACTTTGGTCGGTTTCAGTTCTTTTCGTAAAGGCACCAAGAATAATATAGAAAATGAGATGGTCTAATGGAGTGACCCGTGTGTTGAGGCCGCTATACGAATTCGATTAGTTTTCATTATGTTCGTTACGGTACTAGAACTAAAATCAAGGACAAATACGGTGCTACCAAGTGGCCCAATCGGCACTTAGAGGCCCCAAACTTTGTAATTGTTACATATAATAATAATACCGTAGTTTGGTCAATGAAGTTTCAGGATTTGGCCCGCATCTACCTTCAGTCGTTCAAAAGCTAAGTAGTCTTTTATGATCTAACTAGCTTGAGACTCATGTATTGTATTTAGTTTCTAACAATATATAACATATAATAGTTAAGCAATCAAACTATGGGGAACGTGAATATGATGCTGTCACGCGTGTAAGCTTACACGGAAAACCTATCAAAACTACGTAGTTTTGATTAAAAACAATCCAAAATTAATTCATTCCAAAGTGCATACCATCACCCACCATCCCCAAAGGTGTCCATCTTCATAGAGTTTTTTTTAACGATTTTTATTCTCACATCACAATTAGTATATGAATTCCCTTTTTTAACGATTTTTATTAATAATAAAGAATTGTACATAAATTGAATATTATTTTAGCTTTTGTTCATACATGGCATACACAATATAACAGATGTAGTAGTCCAATCAGAGAAGGAAGTTCTGAAACAAATCCAATTGACATGGTTCAGTTGTTGAACTAGAGAAAAAATAGCAGTTCGATGTTGAAGTGAAAAAAACAAAAGACAGAGAATATAATAGAAGCGACTTAGGGTTTGAGAATGAAATACCAATCTTATATCATTGAAACACTGTGTGAAAATAAAATTCAAAAAACGTATTTTTTGTTTAAGAAGAATAGTACGTCTCTTACAAACCTGGTGATAGATTGGATTAAGATTTGAATCGATTATTGCTGTAAATCGATGCCTTGGGAGACTATGGGTGGAGACCTAGCATGATAGATGATATGTATTTGGGAGTGAATTAATTTTGGATTGTTTTTAATCAAAACTACGTAGTTTTGATAGGATTTTCGTGTAAGTTTAGACGCGTGACAGCACCGTATTCACTTTCCCCTCAAACTATATACATAAATAGTAAAAATAATCAGTGTTAATTCGTAAATCAAATAGATATTGATAGGTATATATGTATACTATTTTTTTATATAATGACATCACATTATCTTAAATATATATAAATGAAACATTTAAAAAAGTTCTATGGTTATTTTTTACATTTTCTCAATCCATCATATTGTATTATTGTAAATGAAGGTTTATCATGCATTTGACTCGAATTCACGGGTATGGGTATCACCAAACCTAGATAGCCCTCAAACGGTTATAATATCTCATTAATTTAAAAACTAATCTCATCGAATATTTGATATGAAAATCCTATAAAATATGAATATACTAAAAATTAATATCTGTTTTTTTAAAGATGTTATTTATAATTAAGAAACATTATTATAGTTGAAAAAATAAGTTGGTCCTGGGTCTCATCAAACCAAAATAACTTTTAAACTGGTTATAACATCTCATCTATTTGTGAAACTCTTTCATCATCAAATCTTATGTATATTATTAACTTTCTTATAATAAATAAAATTAAAATTTTAAAACATATATAAATATTATAAACGAATAATGTAAAAGAACCACGTAATACATGGGATAAAAACTAGTTGTTTATAATAGCACAGTAACATATTTTTCAATGTGATTGTTTCATAATATTCAAACAACGAATTATAAAAATACAAAAATGTATAAATAGTAAACAAATATTCATAGTTTGACTAATATATGATATATAAAAGATTCTAAGGCATGATAAAGGATATTTAAAATTTTACTATGTAGTTTAAGAGTAAATTAGTTTTTCTTTTGAACGATCAAGAATAAAATTTTATTCAACATCAAAACGCGAAATAGCAAGAAGCTAACCGATCCGAAACAAAAAGGCACCATAAAATCCACCAAAACAAATCATCAAAAAACCAAAGATTACATTTACACATTAATATTAAAAGAACACCATTTTTCCCATGTTAATGCCAACAAGTTCGACCT
This sequence comes from Bidens hawaiensis, assembly GCF_021521415.1. Classification (NCBI taxonomy): domain Eukaryota; kingdom Viridiplantae; phylum Streptophyta; class Magnoliopsida; order Asterales; family Asteraceae; genus Bidens; species Bidens hawaiensis. Next base: position 30,969 of record NW_027501594.1, on the reverse strand, counting down.
CGATCGCATCAACAAGTAACCCAATGTTTTAATATTTCCCACCACATTACTTAAATGAATTGGTTTTCGGTTGAACACCACATCATTTCGAGCCATTCAAATACACCACATCAAAATAAGCCAAATAACATAAGAAGAAGGTGATAAATAAGCTTTTTAATTATTAGAGGTTGCATAACTTTAAGATTGCATAGTAATTTTTTGTGAATAAAGTTTCAGGAGTTTGTCCCACAGTATCAATCATTCAAAAGTTAAGTAGTCTTTTATAATTTAATTCAAAATTTAATTTATTGTAGTTTGTGAATAAAGTTTCATGAGTTTATCCCGCAGTATCAATTATTCAAAAGCTATGTACTTTCCTGTAAATTGATTTAAACTTTAAAATAGTGGGGGTTTGTCAATAAATTTGAGGAGGTACCAGCCAGTCATTCAAAAGCTAAGTAGTGAAACTTTATTGTCCGGACTAGTGGCCGGCTCGGACTAGGTACCCGGCATTACTTAGTTAGCCGTTCCAAAAAAAAAAAGCTAAGTAGTGTTCTTTAATTTAATTTAACTTTAAAATTTTGTAGTTTTGTGAATAAAGTTTCAGGAGGTTGTCTACGTTTGCTATCAATCATTCTCAAAGCTAAGTCCTTTATAATAATTTTTATTAAGATTGTGAATTCCATATGTAAAACTTTAGTTCACACTTCACATATATACTTGGCGGGAAGCCTTCACCGTAATTCACCACAACCTTGGGTTATATGTATACTTTTCATTTTCTATCTGCACTTAACTTTTCCTTTTCAGTTCTTTTCTTAATCCTTTTCTTGATAATTTTAGGCAAGCGAGATGAAGAGATTGGTTCCACATGAAACCCCCGCAAGTTGTCATTTAAATTTAAAACTGTTGCAACAAAAATCGGTGGTATGATATGATTTGAGTTCAGAAGGTTGACGAGTCTCAATGAAGTTTTTTGATCCAGAGGGTCCATTTATTTTGCAGTGGAACAAATTTTTTCTAATATATTCTATGGCAGCAATGTTTTTGGATCCTTTGTTCTTATATGTCCCTATAGTTAATGGCACCCAGAAGTGCCTTGAGGTGGACCGAGATCTGGCGATTGTTTTATGTGTCCTTTGTTCTTTTTCCGACATAACCTATGTATTTCATATCATTATTCAGTTTCTAACTGCATATGTTCCTGGTTATGGCCATATACGACTTGGAATAAGAATATTTAAATATGAACCTCAAAATGTGGCAAAGCGTTACCTAACATCGTACTGATGTGTTAGCGGTACTTCCACTTCCACAGGTATGTACTTTTGATATCTTTCTACACAAATTTTGGAATTTGATAATTTCAATCAATCATAACTAGTGTAATCTCCTAGTTATAATAAGCATAACAAACATCTATCCCAAACAATAGAGTGGTGGCTTCTATAGAGACCCCCAACTCCAAAGATCATATGTATGAGGTAGTGGCGGACCCGGAAAAAATTTTCACCGGGTCGGAAACTTTTGGATCAACACTTAGTTGACTATTGCTATATAAAAAAATTCGGCCTGGTTCAACCATTCAGCTTGGATAATTGGTATATAGTTCTTTTGCCTGGTTTAGCCGTTCCAATTAGGTCAAATCATGTATGGTCATAGAAAAAAAACATAATCAAACAAAATGTCAAATAACCATAAAAAATATATGAAACTTCACTAAAAATGTATAATTAAAATACAATATAACTAAATTTGTTGTCTACGAGTTTTTATTTTTTGAATTTAACCAAAAAGTCATCTAGATTGACATTTTCTCAACGAAAGAAATACAACTATAGCTTAAGTTCACATCACCCATTTGATTACGCTAATCAAAATTCATGTAATAAATGATAAATCACTGAAAAACGTCTTCCAATGCTTGCGGTTGAGACGCGTATGAGAGCTAACTTTAATAAACGATGCACTAATACAAATGAAGTTGACAAGAAAAACAATATATGTAGAACGTCGAAACGCTTTCTTTAAGATTAAAACTCATCATCCGTTGAACTAACTTAGCATAGTAATTGCACCATCATAATCTTTTTTTTTTAATTAGGTTAAATGTAAATTTGGCTAAAAGTTTGAGACTTGGGCTTAAAATTGTGTATATGTTGATTGGGCATTTGAGATTAAAATTGTCTCTATTAAACTCAAATTTAATTGGATACGTTATTTACATACATTTATATAATTATTATGTAAATTTACTTTTTTAGGGTCGGTCTCAGAATTTCATTGGGGTCGTTCTTGAAATTCCACATGAGTTGTTATGTCTTTCTCAAAATTTAATTGGGGTCGGCGTCAAAATTTAACGAGGGTCGGTCGGATTTTAAGACATATATATTACTAACTAAATTTCCCCCCCCCCCTCTCCCTCCACATATTAAAGGTCCACCAATGGTACGAGGCAATATAAAAGAAAAAACAAAGTTCAACGTTAGAAGAAAAGCCATAATTAAAATATATTAATAATTCATAGCAAGGGGAAGGTTTATACACATAATAATTTTAACATGAGAACATAAAAAACATTACCAATCTATCAAATGAGAACGTAAGAAACAATACCAACTACAATATGTAAAAAACAGATACATATATTCTATTTTTCAGAAACAAATAATTTAAATTTAGCCATTTGATAGAATGTCCATGGTTTATAATATCTATATGATTTATGTGTGCAGGTAGTTTCGTTAAAGATGCTAATTTTAGATGATTCAGCCTCATTAAATCTTGTAAAATTATATATCGGCACTCAATATGTCCTTCGAGTTTTACAGACTTCGTTGCTCTATCAGAAGGTGAAAAAAATTTCAGATTTTCTCCCTGAAGCATGGGCTAAAGCTGCTTTTTACTTACTTCTCTATGTGCTTGCTAGCCATGTAAGTACTATTTGATGTTGTCCAAATTTTATTTCAAGAAAGATATGCTCCATGTAGATATCTATGTACAATCCATATGGTAAAAAGTCCATAGGGACATAAGAATGATTTTTTTAAACAGGTTGTTGGAGCCCTGTGGTGTTTTTTTTGCAATAGAAACTGAAATCAGATGCTGGAATATTGCATGTAAAAGGCATAACTGTCACTCCAAATATTTGTATTGTGGAGAAAGACGTGTGGGAGATTATGGATTCCTCAATGCTTCATGTCCTCTTCTTGAACGAAATGATATTAAAAATTCAACAGACTTCGATTTTGGCATATTCCTTGATGCTCTTCAAACTCGTGTATTAGAAACGAGGGACATTTGGCAAAAAGTTTTGTATTGTTCATTGTGGGGTTTGCAGAATTTAAGGTTAGTGACCACCATCTATCCACGACACAAACTATTTGGGTGAAATTTTTTCTTGAACATACATCGTCTATACTATATATAAAGCACTTCATACAAGCGTCTTGAAAATGTTATTGCTAATGATACAATACCTTTTGTGTCTTTAAAAGATTAAGAGCAACATATGTGTCTTTAGAAACTCATCCACATTTAGGAAATAACTTATAACTTTGCTCCCTAACCTTTACTTGAAAAGTTAAAAAAATGGCTACAACTTTCCCCTTATCTTCACCTGTGAGTATAATTTTTAATTTCATTCTTAAACGTCCCCCCCCCCATTTTTTTAACGTCATAACCTTTTCATACGTTAATACATTTTTAAAGAAAATTACATTATATTCCTTTTCAACTCAAGAATTTACCATGTTACATGATACATTACCACGATGTGTGTTCCCCATTGCGTCGCGCATGTTCCCTCTAGTGCATCTAAATGAACTAATAAATTGACAAAACAGTAAGTAATGCACAAGCTCCATCATGAAAATTAAAATTGTTTGCCATATCCTCAAGCTAAAAAATGTTCTCACTGGTTATAGTTCTCTTGGTCAAGGCCTTAAAGCAAGCACATTTTATGGGGAAGTTCTTTTTGCATACTTTGTTGCTGTTATTGGATTGGTTCTATTTACTTTGCTGATCGGCAACATGCAGGTTTGTGCAGTTATTTATTTAGTATTGTTTCATGATTCTTGAGCTTGATTAACCGTCTCAAATATCTTCATTATTGTTTCATGATTCTTTGCTGATCGGCAACATGCAACATGTTTGTTTATCGATCAATCCTTTCTTTCCAAGAGTAACATCATAATTATAAAACATTTTTTTGGTACATGAGCTGGGTGAGTGTTTAGCAACACAAATAGAAGCAAACAAACTGGAAAAAGAATTGTTTATAGAGTTCGAGATAAACCTTGCAGTGGAGAGCTAAAAGGATTCTAACATGTTTATAGAGGGCTCTCATAATAATAGCACTTCCTTACCGATAAGGAAGAAATGGGGAGCCAAAACGGTGGAGAGCTAAAAGGATTCTAACACTACTAGAAAAAGAGATGTTTTTCTACAACTGAACTCGTAGGAATTTTGTTGGAAAATCCAGTTTCTTACAGTTTCCAACAAAAAAGTTACGTTGAAGAAACACATGCTTGAAAATCGTTTTCAATCGTTTTCCAACAACTTTTTTTACAAATATGTTACAAAACATGTGGTAGTAAACTTCCGACAACTTTCCTACAAAAACTATTTTGACTTAACAAAATATTTATTAGATAATATTGTAGTAAAGTTGGAGCTTATTTTTTTTTGTTGAAAATCTGTTAGAACTACTTGTCGTAGGAAATTTGTAGGAATTTTTTGTTGGAAAATTACTTGTTTTCTAGCAGTGTAATTAAGCACTCTTACATGCATTCTGTGAGTTATGGGCTTTTTATGGCCTACTATGCACACTCGCATCACCGCTAACCGCTTGAGAGCGACCTTTGTATTTTCAAGGTTGGTTGGCTTGTCGATAGAAAGCTGGTTCGTGTTGAGCACATTGCAACCGTCTCCAAAGTTGGTTCGTGTTGAGCACATTGCAACCGTCTCCAAAGTTGCTAATAAATATTCCAGCTAACAACGTTGTTGATATGTCTAAGTACTGGTACTTAGATGATCTTTTACAACACAATGGTTTTGGTCAGTATAAGCCTTTGTCAATTTCTATATCACATAATCATCGGTTTTCTTATGTGTCTTAACGAAAGGAATTGGTATAATTCTTAAATGAATCCTTAGATTGCATAGTAAAATTCACCAGAGTCGAACAAGTTAAGAAAGAAGATCAAAGGATTATTATGTGGATCACTAGCCGAATAAATATACAAAAGGAACTAAAACGAAATCAAAATCTGAGTTACAAGTATTTGGTATGGAGTCTTTAACTACCGACCAGAGGATGTTTAACTAGAGCAGAGGTTATCCTATAGAAGGGGTCGACTCCCCATTCACAATAGCTTCGTAGAATCTTGTTTTATTTTCAAGTGTCTGGAGAAATGTTCGAGATATATATTATAGCTATTGTAACACCCCGCCAAGGTGGAAACGCGGAATGCACAGTATATTGATTCATCAAGAACACATTGTTTACAAGAGAATGCCAAAAGTGCGTTCTAAACTTACAATTCTTACAAAGTATAGTACTATTACAAGATGCTCAACCGAGAGACTAAGTACTAATTCTAAATCTTCTCATATAATCTTAACAAGCATTCATCTATTTGCGTATCCTGAAAAACATGCTTGAAAACGTCAACTAAAAATAGTTGGTGAATTCGCAGGTTTAAGGTATCACAAAAATATCCTTAGTAAGAGCATTTACATTTCCTTATAAAGTAGCTTTTATATAACTAATTTCATTATTTCATAAGATAATTTCATAAAAAAAACGTGTACATTTGCAATCATAATTCTTCTAAAAAACGTATATGTTATTATACCAAGAATAACTTTAGTTTCATCATTCATGGTTTACAAAACCCATTTCATAAATATAAGTGACATTGACATTTCCATGTCAAGGTTCACCATTTCTTTTCAAAACATGACATTGACATTCTCATGTCTATATTTATAATTTTATTTCAAAACATATATACGTGAAATTGACATTCCCATGTCTATGTTCACAATCCATTTCAAAACATACTTGATATTGACATTCCCATGTCTATGTTTACGAATTCATTACAAAACATACTTTACATTGACATTTCCATGTCTATAATCATGATTTCAACTTAAAAACCAATGGCATAGCTTTCATATACTTAATCATTATTCCATTTTAAAACATCAGTAATATAGAGTCAAAATCCGATAATTTATCATTTCGTATTATGTATGGATTCCCTGCTCATCATATGCCATGTTAATATGCAACAAATCACTTATTTCGAAATCTAGCATAAGCCTGTAACCTAGCCGATTCGTCTCTACCCCGCTAACGCCTTTCCAGGCCTGTTAGCTATAACGTTTTATCGCGGAACGTTAGTACACAAACACAAAATGACAATAAGCATTCACATTTACAGAGTTGGCGCTACCAACCGTGAATGGAGTGGACGTCCCCGATAGTACTATCCCAATGACACCGACTCATATCAACAAGAGTTAAAGGTTACACAACAGTAAATAAGGGGACTTAAGCGACAATTCTAACTTATGCAATCATTCATTCGACATTCATTTCAAGCATAAACATCTGACGTTGAGAGTATCCTTCACATAAGTTCAATTCTATTACTTAAGTAGCTTTCTTTCTGAAAACATATATAATCCTTATAATTCCAAACAATCAATCAATCAATCATACCCAGTAAAGTCCCACCGACAGCAAAGCTATAAGTAGGGTCTGGGGAGGGTGGGATTAGGCACACCGTACCTCTATCCAAAGGAATAAAGAAGTAGCTTCCAGAGAGACCCTCGGCTCTAAGTACATGTGTATGAAGCAAAATAAAGGAAATCAAAGTTTAACAGTTATATAAAAACTACTACTAATAATAATAATATTAATAATAAGATCACAGTTTAACAGCTATATAAAAACTAATAATAATTATAAAAATAATAATATATGTAAGAGAAATACCATTATGGTATGTGACTTAAATAAGTTAAGTCTAAGCCCTAAGGTATTCAATTCTCCCTAAAAATCCTTAACTTTAATTCTACTTCTCCACGAATTTCTATCCTCAACCATGTCCTCGGAGAGGTTTAGGTCTATCAAATCATGCCTAATCCTCTCATCCCAAGTCAATTTCGGTCGTCCTCTACCCCTCCTCCCCTCTATAGTAATGTTTTCTACGGATCTAACAGGATTCATCGTCTGTCTTCTCTTCACATGTCCAAACCATCTCAATCTCCACTCTCTTATCTTGTCTGCTATGTTCGCCACCCCTAATCTCTCGCGAAACACAGCGTTTCTTATTCGGTCTAGCCTTGTGTACCCACACATCCAACGTAGCATTCTCATTTCTGCTACCTCCATCTTCCGCACTTGTGCCTTCTTGATGGCCCAACAATCGGTTCCACATAGCATTGCAGGTCTAACTGCCACCCTATAGAATTTTCCCTTTAGTTTAGTCGGGAAACTCTTGTCGCACAATATACCTGTGGCTGCTTTCCATCTACACCATCCTACCTGAACTCGATGGGTCACATCACTGTCTAATTCCCCATCGCTCTGTACAAATGATCCTAAATACTTGAACTTCGTTACCTGCGGGACCACCTGCCCTTCAATGGTGATGTGTGCGTCGTCATTGTCGTTTATCCCACCAAAATCACAGTGGAGGTACTCCGTCTTAGATCGGCTAATCTTTAAACCTTTTGTCTCTAAGGTTGTTCGCCACTCCTCAAGCCTCATGTTTAGATCTTGTTTTTTCTCAGCAAGTAACAAAATATCGTCTGCGAACATCATGCACCACGGGAGAGTCCCCTGAATCGACTTTGACAACTCATCCAAGACTACTGCAAAAAGAAACGGGCTCAACGCTGACCCCTGGTGAAGACCTACCTCTACAGGAAAGAAATCAGTATCCCCACTGGCGCACGGACACTTGTTTCACTCCTGGTATACATATCCATAATTATCTCTATGTATTTCCTGGGTACTCTTCTACCCTCCAAGCACTCCCAGAGCACCTGTCGTGGCACACTGTCGTAGGCCTTTTCTAGGTCAATAAACACCATATGTAGATCACGCTTCTTCTCCCTATACTTTTCCATTAATCTTCTTATAAGGTGTATTGCCTCTGTGGTGGAACGTCCCGGCATGAAGCCAAATTGGTTGACCGTAACCTGAGTTTCTCGTCTAAGTCTAACCTCAATCACTCTTTCCCATAGCTTCATAGTATAACTTAGTAGTTTGATTCCTCGGTAGTTACCACAACATTGGGCGTCTCCTTTGTTCTTATAGATAGGGACTACAACGCTGCTCCTCCACTGGTCTGGCATCTTACCTGATTTGAGAATACTATTGAACAAAGTAGTTAACCACATGACTCCTTCCTCCCCCAGACACTTCCACACCTCGATGGGTATGTTGTCTGGGCCAACCGCCTTAGACCTTCCCATCCTCCTAAGTGCAGCCTTCACCTCTTCTCGTGTGATCCGTCAGCAGTAGCAGTTATTCGATTGTTGTCGTTGAAAGTTTGTGTTTTCACGTTCTTCTTGGTAAGCTCTCCCATTGTTAAAAAGATTGTGGAAGTAGGTTTGCCATCTTAGCTTGATGTCCTGCTCCTTGACCAGTACATGCCCATCTGTATCCTTTATGAACTTCACAAGTCCTAGATCTTGCCTTCTACGCTCCCTGGCTTTGGCAATCTTAAACATAACATGTTCCCCCTCTTTTGTTTCTAGACGTTCATACATCCGTTTAAAAGCCGCCTTCTTTGCTTCCGCCACTGCCTTGTTCGCCTCTATCTTGGCTGTTTTGTAGTTGTCCCTCAATTCCACTCGCTCCTCCTCATTCGTGCACCTCATTAGCTCCCTAAAACATCCTTGTTTGTCCCTTATCTTGTCTTGCACTGCGTCATTCCACCACCAAGACTCCTTATGCCCACTTGTCTTTCCTGTTGTGACCCCGAGAGTCTCCTTTGCTACTTGAATGATCTTTGTCTCCATAGCTTCCCATATATGAGTTGAGTTCCCATTTAGTCGAGCCCGTGTATGCAGTATGAGTTTATCCAAACAGTAGGAGATTTTCGTCCTTCAAATTTCCCCATCGAATTCTAGGTGTACCTTTCTTCTCTCGAACAGTCAGCTTATTTCTGAAGGCTATATCTGTCACTAGTAGTCGATGTTGAGTCACAACTGCCTCCCCAGGTATGACTTTGCAGTCCTTCCACCAACGTCGGTCTCCTTGCCTCATCAAAAGGTAGTCAATTTGCGTGTCGCGTCCGCCACTGCTAAAAGTGATTAAATGAGAATCTTGTTTTCTAAAATAAGAATTTATAATACCTAGGTCATGTGCCACCGCAAACTCTAGAAGATCTGTTCCGGTCTTATTCCTATCACCAAAACCGAAACCCCCATGTACGGCTTGAAAACCATCGTTAGCCTTACCAATGTGTCCATTAAAATCACCTCCTATGCAAATCCTCTCCCCCAGGTATGCCCCCTACCACTGCGTCTAGGCAATCCCAAAATTCTCTCTTTTCCTGATCCCCCAGGCCTAGATGAGGCGCGTAGGCGCAGACTACTGCCACTACTTCCTCTCCTAGTACTAATTTCAACACCATAATCCTGCCATTATGTCTTATCACCTCCACCACACTAGTGTGTAGTTCCTTAGTCACTAGAAGCCCCACTCCATTCCTAGCTCCATCAGACCCAGAGTACCACAACTTATACCCATTACACTCAGCCCCTCTATGTCCTTTCCACTTAGTCTCCTGGAGGCATGCTATCTGAACCCTATGTCTTTTAAGCACATCTACCAATTCTAGCAACTTACCATTTAATGTTCCTACATTCCAAGAAGCCAAACGCAATATACGCTCCCTATCTTTACCCTTTCCTACACCCCTCGATTCAGGACATGGTCTCAAGTAATAGTCATGGTTCCTACGCTCTATGGTTGCAACTAATCACACAAACACAAGCAATAGAACACCAAATCAATAATAATAATAATAATAATAATAACAAAAACTAATAATAATAATAGTGTGTAGCAATAACAATAATAGTCAAGAGATCTTAAAACGAAAATAAACTCCAAAGATCCGGATCACGTATGTTCTAATGATAATAATAATAATAATAATAATAATAATAGTGATAAAGGAACGAGTATACCGTGAAGATGATGAAGGCAGATACAGCTCAACGGCAGCCAGGTTACAAGAAGCTCACTCTTTTGCTTATAATTCTAAACAAAGCTTTAAATATATTTCAGTAAAACCATTTTATCTCAATAAACAGGTATAGTAAGATAATTCAAATAGTAGCCACGTTTCAGTAAAACAATTTATAACAATATTAAGCATGCTTCTCCCCCGAAATAGTAAATGTAATTAGAGAAAAAGGGGGCTACGAACTCACCTTTTGGTCTTTTGATTCCGAATATTCCTCAAGACTAACAAGGTGCACAATCTACTCGGGTCCTACATTATTTGGGACCTTATATAAGATTTCAAGGACCGTACATTCGTTTATCATCTCATGTCATTTTAACCATTCTAGTTATGTTTTAACAATATTTGTGTATTCTTTATAATTCCCTATAACCCACTTTTATCAAATATCGCTTGTATTATCCTTTTCTTTCATGAACTATGTTCATTTCTTCATAACTATATGATATGAACAAATCAAATATGGTCATTTAATTACTTTCAATAAATCACACTGTAAAACCTTATTTCCATACTTTAGCAAATCCTTTCAAAATTAACCACATGATACTTTTCCCCATCATAACCTAAGTTATATGATATGTATGCTAATACTTGAAGCCATAGAAGTTTATTTAAGATCCTTCTTTCTTTGGCACATAAGCTTATTTATGAAAATTAGGGTTTTCCACCCATCACCTCTCATTTTCAAAGACACATATAATACGTTAGTATGGCTTCAAAAAGTTATAACATACACCCATTATTTATCTTCCTAAGATTATACTTAGCTTTAAAACACTTTATGGATCTTTACTTCAGGTGTTAGTTATACGAACCGGATCTAGTCATAGCTTCAAAACCTTAAACTTTCTTGGCTATACTTTAATTTACCCTAAATTGTTTTGGTTAGAGTTAGGTTACAAATAAGGAGGTGTAAGGTGCGTGGATGATAAGCCACACATTTTTTCTGAACCTCCTAGCTATTCCTTCTTCTTTCTTCTGGCTAGATCCTTTCTTGCTCACCGAAATGAAGAGGCTAATTATATGAAGAAAGGTGTATCATATGAGGCCAGGTTGGGGGTTCTAACAAGATCCAATGCCTTTGAAATTTGGATATGTTATATTTTAATGAATTCTAAGAACGTAGGAAAAAGAATTAAGTGATTTGGAACTCGTTTGATACCTCAAACATAGACATGAACGGAAGATCGACATGCAGCTCCGGATCTGCGCAGTTCTGCCTCACAGCTAGTTCGGTGGTCTAAACCTCATTCAAATTGAGTGATTCCAGTTGGAGGTTTTAAGGAGGAGGTATAAGCTTCATCTCCAAGTGGTAGATCGGAATTTGGGGCAGTATATAGGGAGATATGATCGTTTCAAATAGGCTAATTTTCTGGAATGAAGCTGAACTGATAAACATGAACTTTGGTGTAAACTTTGGTGTTAGATTGGTGTGTATTGTGAAGGGTGTAAGGGCTGCTATATAAAGGGAGCCTTGATCCATGTACTTGCACTTTATTGGTGGATCTAAAACTGATCCAAGGGTCGAAAATGCAGCTGATCATGTGTGTTTCTTGGCAGCTCACAAATCATGTATGTGTGTGTGTGTGTGTGACTTTGTGTTTGTTTGCTTCTCCAAAGCTTGATAGGACTTGTCCAGGTAAGAAGAAGTATAATGAAGGTTCTTGGGCTGTCCAAATTAAATGTAAGAGGCCTATTTTCTGCAAACACATGCTAGTGTCATAATTTGGCTCCATGCTCTCTCTTTCTCTTGCTAGATAGTGACGGTTCAAGGTTCCAGGAAAGGTAAGGTTGCAACTCGTTTTTGGGTTTGAGAGGGTGTGCATTTCCATTTTATTGCTAGTATTTCTAGGGATTCTTGGTATTCAACTCCTACCATGCATGCCAACCCTAATTTTCATGCATACAGTGTCTTGTATAGTGCTCTAGTAAATCATTCTTGTTACTCGTTTAAAATGTTTTCACATGTCTTTTGTCATTATAATCGATTTAGGGAAACCGATGTTGTGATGGTTCCAGATAAGACATGCATAATTTATTAGTGAAGCATTAATGTTCCAAGTTCTTGTCCTTAAGTATTAAATTACCAAGCTTGTCGATTATTTTAAGGGCGAGGCTTATTCCAAACTTTCTCTTTATATGTTACCTCCCCTAATCGTGGTCTTGTGGCTGTAATTACCAAGAAGTTATCACGAACAAGCCTTAGTTATATATGTTGAGTTAATTAGAACACGCTAGCATAACATGTTGCTGGCCCAATCTCATTCGATTCTCTTGACATCATTTTAATCTATCGTTCACAATTATAATAAGTCTTTCAATATTAATATAGTTTCTATATCATGAGACACTAGAATTTCATTAACTAGTAGCTCAGTTTATCATTCTTGTTATCATAAACATCTTGGCACAAAAACATTGTTCTTTCTAAGGCATTTATCCAGGCCTTCACATATTCATGTGCTTTGCGGCACATAATCATATATTTGCTTCTTATTCCTTCAAGATCATGGTCTATTCTTTAACCATAAATCCATGTCTTTCAATCCAATTGACACAATCTCAACTCATCAAAGCACATCATAGTCGTTTTAGAGTTAATTACCAAGTCGTTCTCAATATTAGTTAGGCGCCGATAGTGAGGATTGTCACAACTATTATCTGAGATCATTATCCAGTTTATTAAGTTTTATTTTCACATAAATATTAACTTCAGTATTTAATCATTTCCACTAACCATCAAAATACTTGCATCAATATGAAGAGCTTATATAAGCACTTGTGTACTATTTCTTTCTTTTGTTATAGAAATACTTGCAGTCTCCCTCAAACCTGACCCTTAGAATGGAGGAGCTAAAAGAAAAAAGAGTAGAAGCGGAGGACATAATGTCACATTTATGTTGCCCTGAGGATTTGAGGCGGCAAGTAAGGAGACACAAACAACACAGGTGGCAATGAGTATGATGCACAACAAGAATGTACTCGGGAGATTTTAGGCGGGGTCAATGAGTACCGCTGCGCATATAAGTAACTGATTGTCACAACAATGAATGGGCAACAATTCATCATACGAGAAGATGTTCAAAATCCGACCGAATGTTAGTTATTTTCAAGTCTTTGGATTCGTGTGTTACGTTTTCATCCTGGGGCATCTTAGACACAAGTTGGAGAAAAAGGCAACAAGATGTATTATTGTTGGTTACGGTAATGAAAATAAAGGATGGTGTTGTTGTGAACCGAGTACCAGGAGAATTTATATCTCACGAGATGTCATATTTGATGAAAATTCATCATAGTGGTCTCCAAGTAAATAAGTGTTACCAGACACTCGAGACTTAAGACAAGAAGTGGACAAGTATGTTGTTGTGGAGTTAAACAATGAAGAGGAGGTTGAACCCACTGTTCAACATGTTGAGAATCAAACAGAAAAGTGCAGGTAGCAGCCAACGGATCAGCCCCTGGCATACCGGGTTGTCGACTAGTCAGTCCGGGTCTTAGTCCGACAATCCTAACACTTCAGCAACCATTAAAGACAATGTGCAAGTTGTCCGAAGGTCCGAACGGGCCGGAAAACAGAATCCGGTATGCAAACGCAACATTACTTGTTAGTTGAGAAACTGACCGTGAACCTGAAACCGTAGAGCATGCCAAACGAGATCCTAATTGGATGGAAGGCATGAAGCAAGAGTTAGAAGCTTTAGTCGGTAACGAGACTTAGCATCTTGTTCCAAAGCCGGGTGATGTAAAACCAGTTTTGTGTAAGTGGGTTTTTAAAATTAAAAGATGGGTAGACGGGCCGATAGAAAGATATAAAGCTCGATTAGTGGCGCGTGGTTTTTCATAAGAGTACGGGATCGATTATGAAGATACGTTTAGTCGCGTAGCTAAACTCGTTTCGGTTCGAGTAATTTTAGAGGGTGTTTGGGATTGCTTATTTAACTCTAAAAGTGTTTTTTATCAAAAGTGCTTATTGGCTTATGACTTTATGAAAAGGAGTTTTAAAAAAAGTGTTTGGATTAGCTTATGTGGTTGGAAAAGCCAATAAGCCCATAAGGTATTTTTCTTTAAAAGTGTTTGGCTTTTTATTTACGTAAAATGACCAAAAAGGACATTCTTATATGTTTAAAATCATTTACTACTACATATCTATACTCTCTAATAAAATGCTACAATTTTTGCCACTTGTCACTCCTACATTAAACCTCACCATTTTTAATAAATTTATAATAGTAAAATAATAATTATCATTCTTATAATTATGCTTCAAAATTTATTAATTTAATATTTACTTCATACTTTTTTTAAATATTTTATATTTATAGTTACTTTTACTTTAAAATTGTTTTAAAGACTATTGTACAACGAGCGTATTAATAGTGTTTACGGGTTTATTGTTTTTTGTATACTGATTATTTATTAAATATTATATTTTCAATAATTACTCGTGTTGTACACGGGCTTTAAACTAATAATCTTATATACTTTACAAATTTATTTAGACAAAATTATAACTAAAAAAGTTACAAAGTATATAATGTATATTTAACATGTTATATGTTATATATATATATACATATATATATACTAGTTTGATCCTCCCGTGTTACGGGAGTTTATTTAAAGTTTTGTTTTAAATCGTTTTGCTATTTTATGGTGATTTATTTTATTTTTAACGTAGTTTTGTTTAATTTAATACATATATACTAGGTTATTGACCTGTGGGTGCCATAGGTGGAAAAATATAAACTTTTTAACATGAACCGGTAATATAAAATGGGAAAACATAAGTTCATACATACATGTCGAGATGATAAAAATAATACACAATGGTTAATAACGTGGGTAACAAAATAAAAACTTTACTAAAGATAACTTCAAAAGCAAAATAAATTGCATTTTACAATCATTCTATAGATTAAAAATAACAATTTCATATATTACTAAAGAGTTCCTTATAAACAACATTTGTAGTTTTGTTTGTCACTTTTCCTTGTCTAATATAAGCATTTTAACACCGTCTCTACTCTTCACTCGTGATAAAGCAACATATAGTTGACCATGCGTAAACACCGGTGCTCGTAGGTGTATGCCAACTCTTGAGAGTGATTGGCCTTGACTTTTGTTAATGGTCATTGCAAAACAAATCGAAACAGGAAATTGTCGTCGTTTTAATTTGAATGGCAGTTTCTTATCTATAGGAGTTAGACCACTACGAGTTATATAAGTGCGAAACCCAATATTGGTACCTGAAATTACCTTGACTTCGATAAAACGCCACCCCAAACTAATAACTTGTAATCTGGTCCCATTGCATAAACCGTTCTTCTGATCAATATTCCTTAGTAACATTATTGGCACACCAACTTTTATAACCAATCTATGATTAGGCATACCAGAAATCTTTAAACCATTTAGAAAATCCGATGAGTGTAATGCTGCATCGAAGCCAGGACCAACACTTTCAGATTTGTCTAAACTATCAGAACTAAGATATTCAACTTCTTCTCCAGGAAACATACACAAAAATATGTCATTAATTTCTTCGACAACCTCATTTAAAGGTGCAAGTATGCCCTTTCTTAGAAATATGAAATATCATTACATTTTTCCAATAACAAAATCAATCAAATCAGAAAGAGGATCGGAAGAATCACGAATCAAAAGATCATCCGGTATCTCTATAATGGCGTTACCGTCATTGTCACCACCAAGTTTTCCTTCACCGAGATCCAACAACCATTCAGCAAATCTAATGGTGTCTTCCAAATTTGATGATTGACATCCGACAGTTAACCTCGTATTTTTGGTTAACTTAAGAACCTTGCATTTGGTCCAAATGTGGGATGAACTAACTGAAGCATTAACAATGTCACTACGTGACCCATGTTGTACCACAGGTAGGATTTGTCTGAAATCACCACAAAAAACAATCACTTTACCACCAAATGGATGTTGACAATTGCTACGGTTACCATCTTTTATAACATCTTTTAAAGTCTTATCCAAGGCTTCAAAAGCATGTTTATGTATCATAGGAGCCTCGTCCTAGCTAATGAAATCAGTTTTGTTGATTAACTTGCAAATATCTGGATTTCGTTTTATTGAACATGTAGAAACCTCAGTTAGATTTATAGGAATTAAAAATTTAGAGTGAGCGGTTCTACCTCCATCAAGTAACAAAGATGCTATATCGCTGGAAGCAACGTTTAAAACAATTTTATGTTTTGATATTATGGAAGTCGATAATATCTTCCATAAAAAGTTTTTCCCGTCCCTCCATAACCGTACACAAAAAAAAATACCACCCCTCTTTTGATCAACTGTTTCCATTAGTTGATTATATACATACCGTTGCTCATCTATTAATGAAATAAAAAGAAGTTCAAAAAATAACAAATTAAAAATAATTTGTACCTAGATTTTTCTGGTCATTTTGTTGTTTGTAAAGAATTCCATCAATTAAATAATGCTAACACTTTTCCCATACGTCATCCGGTCTAGATAAACTGTATGTGATTAACATTGTAGCAAATAAACTACGTAAATAATAACCACTTGCAGTATGACTTGTTTCTTCAATAGCTTCTATATACTCGTTGTCATTGTCTAGAAGCCCTTTTTTATAACACGCATCCCTATAAGTAGCACACACTTCACCATCAACAGTACGAATATCTTCAAAACACATAGGGCCTTTAACCTTGTTCAACAAAATTCTTAGATAGAATGTTTCATTGAAAGCCGGAGGGACATGATGAACACGACCAATTGAGAAACCTCATTTACGTAGGTCCCAAACCCTTTCAACGGTTTCCAAACAAATTTTGTTGGAAACTCTGCGTAGGTTAGTGTTCGAGCAAGACCATATTGCTGATTACATTCCATCCAAGCAATGAATTTTGAAGAACCAACACTCGATTTGTTTAAAACGTCTTCCACGTTGTCGTCATCTGCGAAAACAAATGTTTGTTGTCCAGTTAAATGAAACGGAAGCCGAGTCACAGAAGGTACTCTATAATGGACGTCAAAAGCAAAAATTCTCCATACAGCCTCACATATAGAGAGATATCTGCAATCATAAAATGCCTTAACTTCGTCGACCACTTCTCCTTGATTGTCAGTATTGTCTTATGCAAGTGATATAGTAGCACGATCCGGGCCTTTATTAATGTACTTAAATACATTCTTAATCGAACCCTCTTGATTACACCATTGAACATTGATATGGGCCTGATATTTCTTTAACAATATGCTGTTATATGGAACAACATGTCTGTTGTCTAAATTCACCGCAGACTTGACAACAACATTACCCAAATCTCTTCTTCGGTAAACAGGAAACCCATTTGAATCAATTGACGTCTCGTTCTGAAATTTCTTTGGGAATTCTTTAGAACACGAGTTATCGTCTATGCACGAGCATTTTGGATTAGCCACACCGCAAGGACCATGCATCATGTGGTCGCTTACAAGAGAATACAACTCTGGATCTTCATTCCGATCTGGAATTTCTGT
Source organism: Bidens hawaiensis (assembly GCF_021521415.1). Lineage (NCBI taxonomy): Eukaryota > Viridiplantae > Streptophyta > Magnoliopsida > Asterales > Asteraceae > Bidens > Bidens hawaiensis. The sequence continues at coordinate 13,189 of NW_027501594.1, read as the reverse complement.
TGAAATAAATTTGTCTATATTCTCAGGATTATGAATTTTATGTTCGGAATGCAAAAACAAAGTCGTAGGAATTTCAGCCCCTAGGTTATATACACGTGTTACACACGGGTGGAAAAACATGTTAATAAACATAATAAATTTAAACAACAAATTTAAGCACAAAAAACTTCTTCAACTTTTGGATCAAAACGTTAACCATTTACAATGTCTAGATATTAAAAGTTTAAAGTTACTATAAGTTAGTGTACACCAAACCACAAAAAAAACATCAACAAAAGGCCTAAACATGTTCTTTCATATTAAACCACCATCAACTTCTTCAAATATTCTAACAAAAGAAACTCATTTTGCTTCACCACCTGAAAATTTAAAGAAAAATCAATATAATCCAAATTAAATATACCATTAAAATAATAACATGTTTAATAATGAAAGCACGTGTTACACACGGTTGAAAATTATAATAAAAGTAAAAAAATATATATATAGCATGTAATACGTAAATTGAGTTATATTATATAATTATTTTTATTTATGAATTTTATAATAAGTTTTTGATATATTTATACACTATTAATTATAAACTATAATTTGCAAACAAAACATTGGTGTTTGATTTATTTTAAAACAAAACATTCATACCGATATTATTATACATTTTATGTGTATAAAAATGATTTTTATAACAAAATGTTGTTACATATTAAAAAAATGTCTTTCTATAATGTTGGAAGAATTGGAGACGAAGACTCAAACAATAATGTAAGATTTCAATATCTTTCAATGGCTAGTTACATGTATATCATACGCGTGAAAATTGTATATAAATATATATAGCGACAATGATAGTAGTAGTAGTAGTAGCAGTAATAATAATAATAATAATAATAATAATAATAATAATAATAATAAATTGATAGTGTAATATTTATAAGAACAAATACTTTTACATTGATTAGAAGGTATTATATTATTTTTATTATAATAAAATAACACACCACAACAAATTAATAACGTAAAATGCCAACTTAAAAACATCTTTCTAATTTAATACATGAAGCCAAAAAGATATATCAATAAAAACTACATCATGATATATGAAGTCATAAAGTCTTGTTTATTAAACAGTCATCGAAATAGTAAGAAATGTGTTGTAATTTTTTATACTTATAAAGAACAAAAATTAAAATCACTACAAAATCAAATTCAATGTATTGTTAATAAGAGAAATAAAGGTACAAATACAATTCACAAACTTATAAACAAATCATAAATATCTATGTACATTCTTGGAATGAAAGAATTAATTTTATAATAAGAATTATATAAATATAGTTATCATATTATCATACGGTTAATAATAGAAGTTGTTTGTTAAAATTATTACACGATTTTTATTTATAAATGATTTAGATAAACTTTAATGATGTAATCAAATTAATTATTATGTCAGTTTTGTCTAAATTTGAATATTAATGTGTGTAAGTTTCGGTTTAATTTAAATATTCATATTTTGTCAAATTTGGTTACGAAATAAATCTGAATATTAAATTTGAATATTAAAGTGTGTAAATTTCGATTTTTTTTAAATATTCATATTTGTCAAATTTGGTTACGAAAGATTTATATATGAAAAATGAATATGTCTATTTAGTTAAAAAAAATAGTATAACTTAAAAATAACTTGTGACGACACGAATTCATACCGAACAAATTTGATACTTTTTTAAAATTAAAACAACACGTTTCGAAATAGTTACAAAATATTAAAAAAAATGGTTAATTGGTCAACTTCAAAAAATTATGGAAAGGTTTTTGATTTTTGAAATATTATAATCGGAGGTTTATTTTAGACATTAATTTTGAAATTTAGACATAATAAAAATGGTCAAATATAAGGAAATGAAAAGTTTGTTGAGATTGAAAACTATGTAAAGCTTAAAAGTTTGTGTTTAATTTTTAAAATTCCATATTTAATAGGGCTTAATTATGCTATGACTATTAACCATAAATTAAGCAATTATAGTGACTATTTAAAATTTGAAATATAAATATAAATTCGAAATGATTTATTTCAAATTCCGTATTTAAGCAACAACTTACTATATTTTCAGTAACATTAAAGTTAAAAGTATATGACTATCTAACTATATAACTATAAATATATATAACTATCTAATTATATAACTATAAATAAAGATAGAAGTTATTATAAACCATAGATATGTTCAATATTATATACATAGTTATGCATAAACTAAGGATTAGTTAAAAATATTTGTGTTTATTTTATACATTCATTTTGACATAATTAAAAGGTTTTTATCTTCTTACCACTATTATATGCACAAATTAAGTACCAACGGTTTTTATTTTAAGCCATAATTTTGACATAATTAAAAGATTTTATTATAATCTTTTATTTAAATTCTAACAATATTATGTAACGATTAATTGGTATTTAAATAAAAAGCTGGAAAGTATTTTGATAATAGAAAATTTTAATACAAGTTTTATTTTAACAATTAATTTTGGCATAATCAAAAGATTTAAATTTTCATTTTACCGCTATTATGCTCATAACTATGCATAAATTAAGGATCCGAGAGTTTTATTTTAAGCAACATTTTTGACATAATTAAAATATTTTAATATAATCTTGAATTATTACAAAAACATTAACCTACAAAGTATTTTAAGATTTAAAAACTTGTAATGCGAGTTTTATTTTAAGCATTTATTTTGACATAATTAAAAGGTTTTCATCTTACAACTATTATACTAATAATTATGCATAAATTAAGGAACACATTGTTTTATTTTAAGCAATAATTTTGACATAATTAAAATATTATTATAATATAATATTGAATTCAAATTCAGTTAGAATCGTATAACCATTAATTGGTATTTTAATGGAATTTTAAAAAATCTTGATAGTATTTTGATATTGGAATATTTTTAATAACGGATTTTTAACTTCAAATAACATTATGTAACAATTAATTTGTATTATAATGGATGTTTAACCTTAAACTGGAAAGTATTTTAAGATTGGAAAAATTTTAATGCAGAGTTTTATTTTACGCATTCATTTTGACATAATTAGAAGGTTTTAATATTAGAACTATTATATAATCTATAATTATGAATATTAGTTTGTTGTTATATTTTTTAACTTTTGGGTTTTAACAGTTGAGATATTTAGGTTTTTTAGATTTTTAACGAACAAACATAAACGAGCACGAGCATGTTGATTTTTTTAAACGTACAAACATGAACACAAATATTTGTCGAATGAAAAAAGGGGCGTTGATGTAGTTGACAATGGTGGGTAGTATCGGAAGTTAACCGACGATGGAGATGATAGACCAACAACGGAGAACATGTAAAGCAGATAAATTAAATTAGGGTTTGATGATAAAAGTGTGTATCAATAAATGAGATCTTATAACCCATTTGAGGGCTATTATAGTTTTGTAAGACCCATAACCCGTGTGATTAAGGAGTTATTTCACAAATAAATGAGATGTTATAACTAGTTTAAGGGTTATCCGGGTTTGGTGAGACCCATGACCCACGAAAATTATGTTTGATTATGAAATAGTTTTACAATTAAATGAGATGTTATAACCCATTTAAAGAATATCCGGGTTTGGTGAGACCCATACCCGCGAATTCGGGTCAAATGCATGAGAAACCTCTGTTTATAAATCAAGCAATCTGGTGGCTCTAGAGAATCGAGGAACAACCTGAGAGCGACACCTAAGATTTTATGGTAGACAATTATATAGATATCTGGATGTAGATATGTGTGTGTGTCATGAATTCTAATGTTTTACAACAATCATATATAGTCACAAAAATATTGATGGTGTGCACAACAATCATAATATATATATTTAATAATAGTGTGAGTAGCAGACGAGACACACAAATATCATAATATATATATTTTATAATATTTTAAGTAGCAGACAACAAACACAAATATCATAATAATATAATAGTTTGAGTAGTAGACGATGATAATGGATTCTTGAAAACTTACGTTGGTCGGCAAAGAGAGAAGAATAGCATAGGAGAATTAATAATGAACGTTAGTTTGATGATTATATTTTAGATTAGGGTAAAGGGTGGGTAGATTAGTAATTTCCAATCAAAAAGCCAAAAATATTTTTTAAAACTAGAATTTGAGACTTTTAAAAAATAGCTTTTTCAAGCCAATCAAAAAGCCAACACAAAAAGGACTTTTACATTTGCCAAACACCTTTTTAGCTTATTGGCTTCTTGAATAAGCCAATAAGCATTTTTCAAACTCAATCCCAAACACCCTCTTAGCTATCTTTGCGTGCAAAGGTTGGGATTTATGGCAAATGGATGTTAGTAATGCGTTTTTGTATGGCGATCAAAATCAAATAATTTACATGGATCAACCAGGTGGTTTTGTAAGTCAAAATTTTCCTAATTATGTTTATCAGTTAGAGAAAGCGATTTACGATTTAAAACAGTCACCGTGGGCCTGGTTCGGTAAGATCGGTGAGTTTCTAGAACTTAATGGTTTTGTTCCTACAATAGCCGATACCAGTGTGTTCGTCCGAGCCGGAGGTGACAAAACCGTTGTCCTCATTTATGTAGACGACTTAATTATACCAGTGATTTAGTCTACATGGTTGAGCAGCTAAAAAAATTTGTGTACACGTTTTTTTATGAAAAACTTGGGAAAATTAAGGCACTTTTTGGATCTAGAGCTCTAGTACGAGAATGATGGGTTTATAATTCACCAAAATCAGTATGTCGTTAATCTTTTAGTAAAATTCAGTATGGAAAGTTGCAAACCTATACGGGTACCCATGGAACCAAATGGGTCTCTTCGAGCCGAAGAAGGAAAAGAGTTGGAAGAAGTAACAATGTATAGGCAAATAATTGGAAGTCTTATTTATTTGACCTTGACTCGACCCGACATTGCGTTATGTCGTTGGTGTGCTTAGTAGATTCGTTCAAGCTCCAAGAAAATCGCACCTTGAAGCTGCTCGGTTGGTGTTGTGGTATGTGAAGTCGACTTCAAGCTATGGTGTTAAGTTTAAGAGGGAGTCGAGTATGGAATTAATCGGGTTTTGTGATGCCGAATATGCTAAAGATCCAAACACGAGACGGTGTACAACCGGGTATGTTTTGTTGATTGGTTCAAGTGTTGTAACTTGGTGTACCAAAAGGCAGCCTACGGTGTCGATTTTGAGTACCGAGGTGGAGTATCGGGCCTTGAAAGAGTGTGTGTGGCTGGTTCGGTTTCTAAACGAGTTGAATTAAGGTAAGAACGAGAAGGTAACCTTGTATGGAGATAATGTGTCTTCGATATTGTTGTCTAAAAATCCCACGTTTCATGCGCATTTGAAAAATATTGAAGTTCATTATCACATAATTCGTGAGAAAGTGTTAAATACATAAATTAATTTTAAATACATTAATACGTTGGAGTAAGCTGATGATATGTTCACAAAGAGTTTGTCAAAAGAGAACCTTGTGAAGTTTTGTACTCACTTAGAAATGAAGGAAGCAAATATCGAGAGGGAGTGTTAAACGAGACGATATTTAAACGTGGTTCGGTAAATCTCATGGGGTGGCTTGGAGGAGATTTAAATAATATTTTGTTTATTGCTTATTAATAAGTTAGTCTTATTTTAATTAAGTTAGTCTTATCCTAATCCTTTTTATGTTAGCATTAAACTGTGTGTTTGAATACGAGTAGAACTTGAATTACGGGTATTATATAAACCCTTGGTTTACATATATTTATTAAGTTTTTTAGTTGGTCATTTAAGGAGTCGAAGTTTTGTTTTATTTGTCAAAAGAGTCTTGTTTGCAGATTAAATTTGTGCAGCCTAAAGCAACGTACAGTCCTCTTTTTGGTATTAGTGCAAGTCAAGAAGTCAATATTTATTCTTTGTTTTTTGTACAGAAATAATAGGGTCAAGAAGTATTTTTTTTTTGTTTTCTTATTCTGTGAATAAAATCAAGATAAGTTCTTGATTGTGAGTTGACTCCACTGTATTATATTTAACTTTATATACCTCATTTGATTGTTTTATTTAGGATAAAGTGGAAGACAGGGACAACTCAAACTTTTTTGTGTCTAAATGGATAACAAATTAGAAACAATTTCATAATATATATACTTATTATATTTTGTTGTTTTTTACCTGAAAAAAATATGTAATGTAAATGTGCAATAGTGTTATATTACATATTGTAACATCCTACGTTTGATAATAATAAATAAAAGAATTTCGTTTACTTAATGATGTGTTATTATTTAGTTAAGTTAAATAATAATAATAGAGTGTGGGCTTGGACAATAAATGATTGAATAAGGGATGGTGATGAGGCTTAGGTTCATGGGCTTAGGGGTGTTTAAACACCCTTAAACCTCCCTAAAACCCTTAACCCTCATTTTCACATTTCCCTCCACACACTCAAAAACACTCACAAACACTCTCCTTCAAACTCGGGTCCAATCCGAGCTAAAGGAGGGTAAATTTCGTGATTCAAGCATCATCGAACAACAAGAAACACATCCAGATCTACATCTAGACTTGAACCCGAACCGAAAAAGGTACACTCTTGATGTAAAGGTTAGATTTTAGGTGACGGTTTGTCTTAAGATTTGGTACTAAGGCAAATCGAACCTTACCGTGTAAGAAAAACATAAACTTTGTAATTAACAAGCTGTTTGAGATGAGTCGGAATGAACTAGTGACGTTTGGACCGAGTTAAAGTAAGAAAAATGAAGTTGTTATGGCCCAGAAATCATTTCATCAGTAAAACGGGCTTAACAAGATGTAAGAAAGTGATTAGAATGATATTGAAATAATGAATGAATGTAGAAAGAATTAGAGGTATACAAGTAAACGTATATGAACATATGTGTGTGTGTATACACACACACACACACACACATTGTATGGTTGTATGCTTATCCGAAGCATAAGGGAACCGGGCCCTAATAATATTCGAGGAAGATGTATGGTTGTATGGTTATCCGATGCATAAGGGAACCAGACTCTAATAATATCCGAGGCAGAAGGGAAGTAGAGCCTAATAATATTGGCAGAAGGGAACCATACCCTAATAATATCCAAAGAGGAAAGGGAACCGGACCCTAATAATACTCAAGGATGTAGGACGAAATGCTTTTTAAAACGTAGAAATGATTATGTATGTATTAGTAAGACGAAGCAAGAAAGAAGGATATATGTGTGAATGAACGAAAGGTAAGTTAAGTATACAATATGTGTCTTTGGATACATATGTATGTAAATGTAATGTATGTTACCTGATTAACTAGAACTCACTTAGCGTAGCTGACTTTTAGTATGCACGCTGGTAAATAAGCTAAGACAACTAGCTTGAGGGAGACACATGCCATTGGACTGAAGAGGCTGGCATCTTGAGAGGAATGTTATGATGTTATATTTTATTATGTTTTACTTTGAAGGACAAGTTTGAATGATGTTTAGACAAGATTTGGAATATTATCTAATAATATATGGTTGACTTTTTATATTCCGCGAAAAGTTTTAATTCACTCTGATTTTAAAACTGTGTTTATAAGTAAATTCAACGCCAATGTATGGCACGAGGCTCGGGATCTTACACATATGTGCAATAGTGTGTATTTCATATACTCAATAGTGTTTAATTCCATATATTCAATAATGTGTATTTTGTATGTGCAATAGTGTTGTATTATATACAAAACAAATATAAAAAAACTAAAAAATCTCGATTTACTGCATATGTGCATTCTTATTGTATTACATATATGCAGTAGTGTGTTTACGATATGTGCAATAGTGTGTATTTATTACGTGAAACAGTTTTATATTGCATATATACAATTGTGACAATCAAATTTGTGCAATCATCTTGTATTCTATGCAATACAACACTCTTACATGTATTGCACATATGCAATACTACACTAGCGAGTGTTTTTTTTTTGTTTTTTTTGGACAATATCAACATATAAGAAGAATGAAAGAAAGAAAACTATAAAATATTTTGAAACAAAAAGTTAAAAATAATTATTTAAGAGTTTTAAAGTTTTCTTTTGATCTCACCTACCCCTATGGGTCGGATAAAAAGAAAACTGTCATAAAAGAGAAAACTTAAAAACTCTTAAAGAATTATTTTTAACCTTTTTTAACAAAATGTTTTGTACCTTTTCTTCTTTCATTCTTCTTATATGTTAATATTGGTAAACTCGTCGGTGTAGTGCGTATATGAAATAGTGTGTATTGCATACATGCAAGAATATTGTATTGCATATATGCAAAAGTGTTATATTTTATAGAATACAACATTATTGCACATATTTGACACACATTATTGTATATATGAAACATAAGACTATTGCACATTTGAAGAATAAAAGAAAGAAAACTATAAAATATTTTAAACAAAAAGTTAAAATAATATTTTAAGAGTTTTTTCATCCCACCCCTAAAAGAATCTACTCTTAAAGAAAAAAAAATTAAAACTCCTATAAAATTATTTTACTTTTAACTTAAAAAAATATTTTATACCTTTTTTTTCTTTCATTTATTCTTATATATTAATATTATTTAAAAGAAACCTCATCAGTGTATTGCAAAGATGGTTAGGGTCACCATAGTTGTAACATGCTCTAACATGTACATCAGGCTGAGCAAACAGTATGGGACGAGGCTGGTTATTCGGTGGCACAAACCATTGTGGGGCTGTTTACGCTCCAAGAACTTGACGACAAATGTTGGCTAGATGACCATAACGGTTACAATTTGTACAAAATCGGCAAATGGAGTGAGTCGGGCGATGACATTGGCAAGTGTTGCACAACTGGTGTGAACGAGTATAAGGCTTCTTGTTGGGATAGGTTTGTTGGGCTTGAGGTGAGATGAATTGGGTTGAGTGAGTGCATAGTTTTGATGACTGGCCTTCGAAGAGGTTTTAGGTTTGGATGAAGTTTTAGGCTTGGTTTCTTTAGCAAGCTAAGTAGTGGTTTTCTCAATGGTCTTCTTGGAATCTTTCCATGTCAAAGTCCTGGCTATAACATGGTTCTCAGTTAAGGTAGCAACAAGAGATATGGCTTCAGCAATGGTTGGCGGGTTGCGAATGAGAACAGAGTCTTGAATGGACAAGGGAAGACCCGAGATATGCTTTCATATCTCTCTCGAGAGGGGTAACAAGATGTGGAACCAGTTAGATAAGTTCATGAAAGCGATTCGAATAAGTGACACGACCACCGCCGACTTGCTTAAGTTCCTAGAATTCAGTCTTGACCTTTTGAGTTCATGCAAGGGACATAACTTTTTCTTAACCTGGACTTTGAGGTCTTCCCATGGCTACTTTAGCTCTTTGGATTTTCTTAATTCAGATCCACCAAGTAAGAGCCCTCAAGTCGAAGACACTGGAGGCAAAGCTGGTTTTCATGTGCTCGGGGTACTCATAGTGGATGAAGACATTCTCCATGCTTTCAAACCACTAGAGGAGTTTTGTGACATTCTCCACTCCCAAATAAGATACTTAGGTGGAATATTGCTGGTGAAGAACTTCTTATAGTTACAAGCTGATAAGATGGCAGAGGATGAAGAGTTGCAGGCGTTGATGACTAAGATTTGGTTAAGGAGGGTTGGAATCATGTTGGTCGTTCCCTTGGTGATGTGGGCGGTCAGACGATGGTCGGAGCTCCTTGCGGGATGACGAATATTACGATGAGTAGGGCTGTGCAACGGTTCAGAACCGCGAGAACCGAACCGGAACCGAAAATGAGTGAAAAATAGAACCGGGACCGAAACCTATTATAGTAAACTGGTTCGGTTCCAGAACCGCTATATCCGGTTCCTGCTAATCGGTTCTGGCTAGAACCTGTTCGATCATTTATTTATCAACTGGGTTATGCAAACTTTGCAAATTTCAAAACAAGTTTATACAATTGCATGTCTTCTTTTATGGTAAAACTAATTTAGATTACAACATGGACATCCGTTATATTTTTTAATAAAATCATTAGCAACGATAGATTAATGGAAAATCATATCATTTTATATTAAATTACCTTGGTAGCTTAAATCAAAATTGACCACGGTTGCTAGTTCTTGAACGAAAAGAAAGAAGATTTGAATTAAAAAATGATTGAATGGATGTCGGTTAATAAGTTACTCTATAAAAAATGGGGATTGGTAAATTTATTTAAAACGTTTTGAATATTCTGGTTCTTCGGTTCCTAGTCTAGAACCGCCGGTTTTACCCGGAACCGAACCGGGAACCGTTTAATGCAAATTATGAGAACCGAGAACTGAACCAGCACACACATTAGCGGTACTGAGGCCCCGGTTCGGTTTTGACGGTTCCGAACCATTTTTTGCTCACCCCTAACGACGAGTAGACACACCACATGGTAAAATGTGCAACATATTGTAAGATGAGGGGTAAGTTTGCAAAATATATGAGGTTTAAATAATTTATTAAATCAAAATCATGATTGAAGTTGTGGATGAGGTTGAGATTTGTAACGTTCTTGAGCGAAAACAAAAAGAAAAATAATTTAAAAGTTTAAGGGCTTATTTGTAAATTGAAACATCCATGAATTTCATATTTTCAATTCACAAATAAATAAACAAACAAATAAATAATGAAAATTGAGTGTTGCAACGTTCATGAATCACCATGGTGTTTCAATAAAGTAAATGGACATATAATAGGAATCAAGTTGAGGGTGTCAAGTGAATAGTGAAGTAATCTGGAATCACCCTATCATACAGCTTCACCCATTCATTCAACTAAAATACAATGAGGAAACCGAGTTTAGCCATGAATCACACTGTGAATTAGGTTATAAACGAGGAGTGTAACCATAATGGTCACGTTGATACCTAGAGGTTAGTAGATTCGTATAACATTTGGCCTGATAGTTTCTACTACCCTCACCGACTCCATGAAAACAACTGGATCTCACATTTGATTGAGATTGCATGCATTGAGTTTCTTTAGACTCGCAAGTCTTGGTGTCAAGGGTTCGGATCGCAGGTGTGCCCCCCTTCTAGCTATTACATAACAGTCACACGAATCATCCTCAAGGAGAGTGGAATTAAAACTGGAAACATGGGAGTTCTTAAGGAATTTCCCAAAAATAATATAAGATCTAGGGTTTTGAAAATAAATTTTGAGAGTGTGGCATAACCTCATAGCTGCGCGTGTGTACATCAATAAAATAATTAAATAATATGAGCTAACGAGCAATAATTTAAACAGTTGGACAATCACATCAGCACGTATGGTCATAAGCAATCTATTAGACTATTACGTCTAACCACCTATCCTATAGCCTTCGGATCTGATACTAATCTTTAGCACCCCAACCTACGACAGAATAGCAGGGACATTACTAGCTCATAAGACATTAACTTAATAATATGTCAATATCTAATTATTTGTAACACCCCGGCTAAAGCGGAATACGTCCGAGTGTGACGTATAGATTGCTCAAAACACATGTGACAATATTAAGTGACAATATTATCATTATTTTATTGATGATTCAAATAACAAGTTCTTTTTCAAATAAGACGATTACAAGAAAATAAAACACGTCAAACACTTTATTAATAACCCTGTGTCTAGTGTCTTCTCTTGTTTCATCCTCTAATAATCAAACCTGTAACATATGTATAAAATAATGTCAGCTAACTTAATAGTTTGTGAGTTCACACAGTTTGATATAATACATAAAAATTATATAATTCCATGAAAACTTGGAAAAAACAAATAAGGTCATTTTCAGTTGGGATTGTGCACCAATGTACTTAGATAATGAGGCCATTTTCCACTCATAACAACAAGGTCTTGAGCGCAAAGGGGGCGTACGATCATACTATATTAAAGTAATCCATGAGCAAGAAATTTTGAGCAAGTAACAAGTAAACACACAAGTTCATGTAACTAATTGTAGTATGTAGTAAAATCATAAGTATTTGGGTTTTGTATGATACATATGTTACCCCCAAAAGTAATAAAAGAGTAAAAAGGAGGGTGAGAAACTCACCTTGAAGTTGAAGATAAACTTAAATCAAAACTATGAAACCAAAAACAATTGAATTTCACCGAACTAGAATTGAAAATACAAAATTAAAGACTAACAAATGACTTATAAAGTAAATAGATCGGTTGATATGCAAAAATAAATATATAAATAATAAACACGAATCGCAACTAAGCTTTAAAAACCAAACAACCTTTCCTAGTTCATACAAACGATAAGTGTACCGGTCGCGTATAGCAAAGATAAGAAAATTTCAACTTATCTTTTTATCTCTCTTTTCACATGGATTAGTAAAACAGTTTTAAGTATTAATTATAATATTAAATTCTTTCTACCTATATATTTAAAAATTGTATATATATATATATATATATATTAACTTACACTTTATGGTTTTATTTTTAAACGACTAAAAAGTAAGCTTTAATATATTTATATTTTGACAAATTTGGAAATAAATAATTCTATATTTTTTTGTATTGACTGATTATAATTTCACTTTTAAAAATTCTTGTCAACGTCCAACATTTTGATTATTTTTCTTTCATTGGACATCCGTTAAAAAACACTTAACGAAGTTCGTTTAGTGTTTTTTCTTATTTCAAACCGATGTTTTAGGGCTTTTGATCGGAAGAAACACACTGTTCGACTAATGTAAAACTTATATCAAAACGATGATTCAAATGAATTTATTTTTGTTAATTGGAAATTCAAACACCCGAATTGAAACATTGTTTTATCGTTCGGGTCACCGTTAAGAGATAAGTTTTACATCAGTATACTCGTATCCTTCATCCAATCAAAAGCCCTAAAACTTTGGTTTGAAATTCGGAAAAGAACTTAAGGATGTTAAGTGTTTTTTAGCGAATGCCCATTGAGAGAAAAATAGTCGAAATGTTGGACATTTGGCAAAGATTTTTAAAGATGAGATAATTATAGACAAATACATAAAGTCATAAAGGTAGGGGTGTCTGTGGTGCGGTTCGGTGCGGTTTTTGACTAAAACCGAACCGAAAACCAAACTTTCAGTTTTAGGATTTTTTAAAACCATTTGGTTTTGGTTTTTTCGGTTCTTGGGTTTCGGTTCGGTTTTCTCGGTTTTGCTAATTG